>NC_134694.1:18562972-18722972 GCF_050947455.1 Rhinoderma darwinii | reverse complement strand
GGATAATAAAGGGGTGTTGTCTGCGCTAAACACTCTTCAAAATGTAAAGAAGAATGTTCCCGGTAACTGACAGCATGCAGAAATGTTGTGATTTTTAGGATTATTTGTACACCCAGGAGAAAAGCGCTGCCAGAGGTATCTGACAGATGTTTATCTTTTCGTTCCATCTCTTGTTGCTTGGAATGTCTGGGGAGGGCTGGAAGAAGTTGGGTGGATGGTGGAGGTCCCTGGATAATTGCCTCTTTTGCCCTCTTTATAATCTGACCCTTTGTGCAGAAAATTAAGCTTGTACAGTGCCCATTAAGATCAGTAGGTATCAAATGCTTTCAATTGACAATGGTGGTCCCCTGATAGCATCTTGAATTTTAAGCGATTACATAAAAAAATTATAGTTACATTCGGACATGATCTTTTATGCTATTCACTGCTTTGAATGAGGACTTTTTTTTTTTTGTCACCGCTTCACCAACTGCTGATTATAAAGCAGTTTTGTGCTGGATTATTGCATGCTGGATTAACGGCAATCTCTCACTAGGATTGAAAACGTTAGCTTTAAGCTTTTATAAGATTTAAGATAAGCAAAAAAAACTAGGTTTTGTGCTATGTGCAAATAAAAATCTAGGTCTATCAGAAATGAGGGGGGCTTCATGCTGGTGCTGTTGAGCCTCATAGACTTAGGCTTCGTTCACATCTGCGTCAGGGCTTCGTTCCGTCGGAGCTTTCCGCCGGAACGGAGCCCTGACTGACATACGGAAACCATAGGTTTTCGTTTTCATCAGCATTGATTTCAATGGTCACGGTTCCGGTGCAAATGGTTTTCGTTTGTGTAAGCTGTGCAAGGGTTCCGTGGTTTTGACCGAATGAATACCGTAGTCGACTCTGGTATTGATTCCGTCAAAACAACGGAACCCTTACACAACTGATGGAAACTGGAAAACTATGGTTTCGGTTTGTGTCGGTCAGGGCTTTATTCCGTCGGAACGGAGCCCTGGCGCAGATGTGAACATAACCTTATTCAGAGTCTTGTCACAAATCATGTGGTCCTTAGATTTGACCAGCAGGGCTGACTGAGAGGTGATGCCCGCTCTGTACATATAGCTCTTGATACTAGATGGGACATTGAGGGGTCATAAAGTGCATCTTATATATACTGTAAGTTAAAGGGGACTGACCGTGACTCATACAATATGACTTTTACTGTACTTGACATTCTGGATTTGTACATTATACAGATATTTAAAAATAATTTCCATTCCTTTGTTGCTTATGTAGTATAAATTTGAAATCACTAGAATGCAACTAACGTACCATAACTTTGTTTTTTTTTTATTCACAGCCTATGAGCATTCTCTACAACTTGCTGTGGGGTGGCCTGATGACCGGTGGCGCCTTGTTATTTGTTTGGTGGAGCACCAAGCAGCTTGGTTGAACCTGGTGACTTTATGGCGATACAAGCAGAAAACATACTACAAAGATTGCAGCAACAAGAATGAACTCTTATATGAAGACTGACATTATAGACACACATGTATGTGCTGCATTAATGTGTGTTAAACCTCAAGTTTTATTTAGCTGGATAACCTTTATTTTGGACATTTGCGTGGTTTTTATTTCAACCTGCAGATGAAATATAATCAGTGTCAACCAACATTATATCGCTGGAATGCAAATAATAGGACTCTTGTTATGTATCAAGAAAAGAACAAGTTTAGCTGCCTGAACGTACACATGCATTGCTTTGACTTTGAATTATGTTCCAGCAAAGGTGCATCGTCTCATTTTCCTGTTTTCGCAGTTGTGTTCTCAATCCGGGTTCAGCAAAATATTGAATTGCCTTTCAATCCATTTCCTGAAGAGGATGTCAGCCACCAGGGATATTTCTACACCAACCATCCTGCCTTTTTACAAGCATACCAGCAGAGATGATTGCTTTGTCACATCACTGTTACTTAGTTGCAATGCATCCTGACCGGTTATGTTCTGCTGGCCCGTACCAGAAGCAGAATGAGAAAATACTGGAAATATTTCTGGACAATTGTGAACAACCTGAGAATCGACTCGTTTCTTTAAAAATTTCTTAAACCATAATGTCTAAAAAATATATTTAGGAATTCTGAGGATTGCAGTAGATATTTTAGCTTGATTTGTTTTAACAGCTAAATGATCGTTTCTAGGAGATCTCTATAAAAGACCACTTTAGTGAGTATCATTTTTTTTTTTTTAAGATCTCTATACTGCATTATCAGAGTCTGAAGTTATTGGCCCACTGTGGGAAAAGCTGCAACGGCTATGCCCCCACAACACCACTTCCCGCCCCTATGTCTTGACTGCTTGGTGCTGTCATAGGACATTGCACCTCATAGAAATCAATCATTATATTGCTGTCATTTTTCAGCATAGACCTCTATCATAATAATGAGCTGCCAGAGCACAGGAGAATAATCTTGTTGCAGGGACACATGTGGAAGCTTTTTCCATGGGGATCCTGCACTTTTATTGCAACCTCTGATTATTCAGCACCGGAATAATGTTTTTGTTCACATTTTCAAAGGGTCAATGTAGTTAAAAAAATAAATAAAAAATTAGACATGCCATAAAGTGATAGTTTTGACAGGGTACAGCGCTCAGCAGACCACCGTACGCCACTTATTCTAGTGGTCAATGGGGTCCCCACCGATCATACACCTGTATGACACTTTTTTCTAAAATGACAGTGAAAGGGGCTTCGAAATAGAAATATATATATATATAGAATTGTAGGTTCTTCTTTTAACTAAGTGCCTAAAGGCAGTTCTATCCTGTATCTTTACATGCTGATCTATATTTTGCAAACTGTTTGAAGCCATAAGATATAATTTTGGGTAATCTGATTGTTAAAGCATAGAGTATGAACACCTACAATCATGCTCCGAAATTCTTGGCATTTTGTAACTAACACTACTAGCTCTACTATGGTTTACAGAGGAACATCACTGTTGCATTGTATTTTGTAAAACGCACAGACATTCTGCCTACGTCTTAGTTTCATCACATTTATAAATAGTGTATGTATATACGTTATATATATATATGTGTGTGTATATATATATATATATATGTGTGTGTATATATATATATATATGTGTGTGTGTATATATATATATATATATATATATATATATATATATATATATATATACTACAAAAGTGGAATGGCATTTAACATTATTCTTCTTTAATTCGACTTTTCGTATATAATCCTGGAATCCTCTAGCTAGTGAAAATCGAATCTGTTCTCCTAGTGAGATCATAGAACTCAGAATTGTAAAATGTTGGGTCACATCATTAAGTCATGAATGCAATGACCCAGTACTATAGTGCTGCCAAGTCTACAGGACCGCACACTTGAAGGGGTTGTCCGGGATACCATCATATTTTCAAAAACCCCTTTAATGCATGTAATTTATAAATGTAAATACATTTGTAATATACTTACATTTTCCAAAGTGGTCCCGTTCCCAGATCCTGCCGTGGGGAACTTGACTGGTGACGTCACTCTCTGCACTGGCTCTGCTGCTTTGTTGATCTTGAATTATTTGCCGGGTATACGACACGTCACTTGTCACGTGGTATATATCGGCTTGTTCTGTTGTAACGCGCATGCGCGGCCCCTGCTGTTATCTCGAGACCAGCAGGGACCGCGAGAACAGCAGTGACAGTGCATGCGCGTGAAGCAGAACAAGCCGATATACACCAAGTGACGTGTCGTATACCCGGCATAGAATTCAAGATCAACAAAGCGGCAGAGCCAGTGCAAAGAGTGACGTCACCTGTCAAGTTCCCCACGGCAGGATCTGGAAACGGGGCCACTTTGGAAAATGTAGGTATATTACAAATGTATTTACATTTATAAATTACATGCATTAACGGGGTTTTGGAAAATATGATGGCATCTCGGACAACCCTTTTAAGCTATCAAGACATCCCACATGTGAATAGTGTTTCAGCGAGCCACAGACAAGAAAGTTTACAAAAGCTAAACATAGTAAAAAAAGAAACTGCATTAGAATCAAGTGAATTAATTTAAAGTGTTTTGTTAGAATGATCACTGGAACATTGCCCTACTAAGCAAATAACATTTATTTTGAGATACATTGTAGTGAGTTCATGTCCTGCAGAGAAAACGCTATTGTTGATTGAAATCCAGCGAGATGAGAGAAAATTCCTCTACAGATATAGTGAGCGCTCTTTTACTTCTTGTGGTACGTTACTCCTTTCATCTTTTAAGTTGCTATATATATAGTCCTACCTGTTACCTAAATACAGATATTGCCTAAAAGTGTCAACTCATTCGGTTGTCTTTTCAATTAATTGTATTCATATATGTCCATGCTTAAACGCCATTTTAGAGTTAAAGGGGTTTTCCGAGTTAAAATGACTGTGTGTTAATGCCTAATGTAAATACATTTGTAATATACTTACATTTTCCAAATTGGCCCCGGTTCCAGATGCTGCCGTGGGGTACTTAACGGGTGACGTCACTCTCTGGCCGCTGTGTTGATCTTCAATTATTTTCCGGGTATACGACACGTCACTTGTTACGTGCCGTGTATGGGCTGTTCTGTTGTACCACCCATAACGCGCATGCGCGGTCCCTGCTGTTTTTGAGAGAACAGCAGGGACCACACATGCGCGGTACAACAGAACAGCCCATACGCCACGTCACAAGTGACGTGTCGTATACCCGGAAGAGAATTGAAGATCAACACAGCGGCCAGAGAGTGACATCACTTGTCAAGTACCCCACGGCAGCATCTGGAAACGGGGCCAAATTGGAAAATGTAAGTATATTACAAATTTATTTACATGAATAAATTACAAACATTAACACACAGTCATTTTATGTCGGAAAATCGCTTTAATATTTTGACTTAATCTTCAATATATTACATTTATCTTCTACTGAGTAACATCTTGTATTACAGTCCAAATCTGCATTCACAGTTCTGTTAGTTCTTATTGGAAACAGTCAACAAGCGTGTTGACAAACAACTGATCACTGTAGAGTGTCTGGTGTGAATACTACATTTCCCAGAATGCAAATACCACAACAAGCTCTGTGCAGGCACTGAGACAGGAATGATGGGAGATTTCAGCTCTAAAGTCTGCAGATTTGTGAATGCAGGTCTGGACTGTTATATAAGCTATAACTTAGGATCAGTGCAAGATAAGTAATGTATTTACAAAGTTACCCAACTATGCAGTTTAATTCTATATGCAAACTAAAATGGTGTGCAAAATTGAACATATACACTTTAGTGTTGTAAGTACTTGCAGAAATTCTGTTAAAGTATCTGAACCCTTATCTACTGCTAGTAGGATAGCACAGCAATGGTGTGCTACGGTTCTGGAGCCCAGTGGATGTCCAGACTGTGGTTGTAGTACAACATTGTCCTCTATAGAAGATGGTAGGCTTCCATTAAAGAGAAAAACGTTCACATATAAAAGCATTTTATTTTATGTAAAGTCGAACTCCCCTTAAAACCTGAAAATTCAGGTGTGACTGATGTTCATTAGTAACCACTAGTAAGCACAGAGTTCTCGATATGTCACAAACAAGATTCCTAGAACCCGGTGGTGGGTGGGGGGGGGGGGGGTGGAGTAAGATATTTGGGCTTGCTGCAGTCAAATCCAAATTTTCAGACTTTCAATGGAGCTTTATTTTAACGTTGCAAACAGTTATTGGATGGATTCTTTATTTGTGCCTCATAGACCACTATGCCATCAAAGTTTTTGCTAAGTAACACAGTCTTCATAGATATTGTAAAATGTTTTAAGAGTTTCCATCCATCTCGATTTCCACCTTTTAAAATGTACTAGTTATGTTGTTCTATCATTCGCAGAATGGAACCCACTTTTTTTGTAAGAGCTTACTTAAGTAGACCCTTAGATGTTGTTGAAAAACACTGTAGTTCTCCAATAACAAAAAGTTGAATTTGAGAAGTGAAGCAGTAATACTTTACTGTATGTTCAACCATTCTGTTCTCACATCATGGCGATATGGCCATGCTGGCAGCCTTGTTTGGTTGTATCAGGGCAGCCTTTCTTTTTTTTTTTTCGGTTGGATCTCAACCATCTGGACATTGATTGCATATTTTAGTGAAATGCCATAAGTGTCTGCCCTGTGACAACCCCTTTAAGGATAATAATGTTTACTAATACTGTTCAGAAGAATATTTAATGAGTGGTTTGGTACTAACTCAGGATAGGGGTACTTATACGCATTGGGAGTGCCAGGTATAAAAAAAAAATTTTTTTTTAGGGGAATCTGGTAATCCTATATTATTTCAGATGTGTTGTTAATGTCATTATTTTCATTTATAATATGTTAATCGACTGCTTATTCTATTCAAATATTAATTAAATTCCACCAAATGTGTCAACATGCATACAACAATATATTGCCTTCTAGTAATATTCCCAGCTGATGTATAGGGAATTCTGATGTATAAAGATTGTGTTGTATGTTTAATAGTTTACAGCAGCGGTCTTCAACTTGTGGAAACGCTTATGGCTTATTCACGTCAACGTGTGTCATGGCCTATTTGCGTCCGTGCGGGACCTGATTTCACGGATCCCTCATAGACTTGAGTCTATTGAGGGATCAGTGAAAATGGGCAAAAACGGGACACGGTTCATTAGAACAACGGCCGTGTGAATAGCACCATGGAAGTACATTGATTTAAATGATTTTTAAAGTCGTTCGTGTGAATAAGCTCTAACTCCCAGCATGACCTGCCAGCTTGTATCTGTCAGGGTATGATGGGAGTTGTAGTTTTAAAACGGCTACAGAGCTCCTAGTTGAAGACCACTAGTTTACAGCCAAATGGCATGAAAATCAACTACCAGGTCCTCAAAGGGAGAAGTTACCTTGACACCCATGTGCCTCCTTTTATACATGTAAAGTTTAATTTAACATTTATTTAAGTTTGAAATGCTGAACTTGTAAACTAACCATAAAATCCTACTCTCCCCCCTATTTTTATATTTACACTGACAAAGTGCATTGTGCTTTAGAAATAAACTTGTAGCATGTTTTAGCATTGTATAGTAGTGAGTAAAACCAAGAGAATATTGCAAATATGGGAAGCCTTTAATTGCAAAATAAGGGTGGAGTAGCATGGTCATTATATATATATTTCCTTTTTTTCTTGTGGTGTTTTTGGTTGTTTTTGTTTTTTTGCTACTTCTGCTCAGACTTTATTGCATGTTAATTCTTAAAATCTATAAATTCAATTGTTGTAGTCCTTTTCTCCCTAGTCAGTTTGCTCATTTGCCATACTGATGTTTCTTCCGCTTCTTATCTGCACATTGGGGTTGTTTCATATGCATTCTCATTTCCTGTTTCTTGGTATAGTTTTTTTCTTTACGCTATGTTTGTTTTGTACTTCGGGTGATGTGCATTGATAAGCTTGCACTGCCAAATATGTACTTGGTTAAGGGGTTCCCTAAGGCACCGTTCACATCAAAGCTGCCAACCTATGCTCTAAACGTCCTTAGGGTGACATCAGCTCAACAGAGGCCAAAAGAGTGTCCTTTTGGCCTCTGTCAGGCTAGTAAATGTCGATGTACTTCCAAAAATAAAGTATGAAATAGCGTAGTAGACTACACTACTCCATACAACGATACGCTATTCCATACAGCACAGTCCCATTAAAAATGTATATCGCATGTTATATATATATGGGTTTGTTTGTTTTTTAAACAAAGGAGCATCTGGGTGACTGATGGCACTGTGTGTAATTCATCACAGGCATCCGTTCAATTTAAAAGTCTTGAGCTTTTCATGATGTATACATTAAACGGACGCTATAATAGCCTATGGGTGACGGACACCACTGTTAGACATTTGTCTCCGTCTCCTTTTAACGTATACGTCGGGAACTTTTTGCGGCGTATACAGTAAACATAGGCTAAAACCGTGATGTGAATTGGGCCTACAAGTCATATAAATTTTTAAAGATATAAAATGTTTTATTTGCGTATGATTGCTTTATAGAATGTGTTGATTGTGCTTTGCGTGTGAAAAAATAGGTACGCTAACATTCTTGTTACACTACATATCCCATCAGTCCGCTGATACCTAAGGCTGGTTTAACACTGCTGAGATAGCCAATCAAGAATGTCAGGTCTGATCTAAACATTAGAAATGTTTCCTGATCTGATTAATATGCTATCTATGTAAATAATTGGTGAATGTAGCCCCCATAATTTGGGATGGATGGGTGTTTTGCCATTTTTGTTTGTATACTAGTAAAATATCTCTGAATGTAAATGCAGATCTCACGCTGACATCTCAATAATTATCTGCATGTCTGTCTGATTCATGATTTTACACACTACCATTTTCTCCTACATCAAAACTCAATCTCCTTGCCGTGTGGCCAATTAGTTCTGTGGATTTCTGTGCCTGCTAATACCAAACTGGTAAGTAAGCAAACTCTGAATGATAAGGATCTCATAGCCTGGAAAGAGATGCTGTTTACTAGCTGAAGATGATGTGATTACATATTTGCAGTCTGTCCTTGGATATGCAGATGTTCCCATGGATCATGTATCTACCATTAAAAAAAAATAAGCACCTCTTCACATGTGTACTGTGTATTACATATACCATGCAGATCTGAGACACAACAAATGAGTTTATTTTTAGTATTTTTGTAGACGTACTGTATAAATCTGGAATAGCCCTTTAATAAGATTTCTTTGAACCTCACTTCTATTCTGAAACTGCCTTGGCCGAATATTATCCTCCAGTATAAATGCATGTTATTGAAATCCTATGTGACCACATGTTTACTGATATTTCTTCAATTTTACCCGTATAAAGCCTCCACACCAATGTTCACTGTTACAACACTAGATGCAACCATTGTGAAATGAATATTTCATACTATAGTTTACCAAATTTCTTGGAAGAAGTGATGGTTGCTAGTGAATTGACAGTCTGAATATTGCTAGTGCAGATTACAGGTGCCGATAACACTGATCAATGTCAGAACTGCTTACACTTTATGCAAGGAGGTTAATGAGAATGTATCAATAAAAGATTGCGTGAATTAAAAAGAGATGTGTCATTCATTCCAATATACTTTATTCTTCTAGTTAATAATCTGGAAATTTCTCTATCATGATGATGATGCAGTTTTGCTGGGAAACTAAAGACCCTTCCACCTCCTACGATTTGATTCAAGTATATAGGATGTAAGTCTATGGACCCTACAATAGAGAAAAGTTATGTTTTGCAAACATGTATTTATAGTTTCATTAAGTTTTTTGAAATCTAAAAGCTGAAAAAACAGGTTTACAGAAAAATTAAAACGTAAAATGGTCACATTGTCAGGTGTGAAAGATGCAATATACCATTTTAATAGCAGGTAAAATATATCTGGTTAGGCCATGAAGCAATAAGTAGAGAATTGTGAGATTTATGTGTTCCAAGGGTATTTTCCCACCGGCCAAATACACTGCAGAAATTCCGCAGCATTTAGGGCATGACCAGACGTGGCGGAATTGCTCTGGAATTCCGCTGCGGACAGTCCGCAGTGGAAATCCGCAGCGTACACGTTTCTCCATTGCCTTCCACAGCTTTTTAGTTCGGTTCGTTTACACGTTGCGGACAATTCCGCTGCGGAGCATAGGCTGCGGTGCGGAATTTGGTGTCCGCAGCATACACTGACTGTTGCGGACGTGTAGCGGGCTTGTTGCGGACTCATTGCGGAATTTCTCCATTGACTTCAATGGAGAGTCAAAATTCCGCAATGAAGTCCGCAGATGTTATGTGTGCTGCGGAGCGTATTGGTTTTACTAACATGACATTTCTTCATTCTGGCTGGACCGATGTATTTCTAGGTCTACAGCCAGACCGAGGAAGTCAATGGGGCTCCCGTAATTACGAGTGACTACGTGTGTGCACCCGTATTTACGGGAGCGTTGCTAGGCGACGTCAGTAAATAGTCACTATCCAGGGTGCTGAAAGAGTTAAGCGATCGGCAGTAACTGTTTCAGCACCCTGGACAGTGGCTACCGATCACAATATCCATCAACCTGTAAAAAAAAAATAGAAATTCCTACTTACCAAAAACTCCCTGCTTCTTCCTCCAGTCCGGCCTCCCGGGATTACGTTTCAGTCCAAGTGACGGCTGCAGCCAATCACAGGATGCAGCGGTTACATGGACTGCCGTGTCATCCAGGGAGGTCGGGCTGGATGTCAAGAGAGGGATGCGTCACCAAGGCAACGGCCGGGTAAGTATGATTTTCTTTTACTAGGGAAAGGGCTGTCCCTTCTCTCTATCCTGCACTGATAGAGAGAAGGAAGTACTTTCACCTCAATACGCAACGGCCAGTCCGCATCAATTTAATGCCCATTTTAGGCAGAGCCACAACAGAATCTGCAACGCAGATTCTGTGTGGCATTGATGCGGACAGTGTATGCAGAACTCCGCCACGTCTGGGCATACCCTTATAGTAACAGCAAAGTGGATTAATTTTAAATAAGGTAAAAAAAAAAAAAAAAAAACTGAGAAAAGTCGTGCAGAAAATGTTCTCCTGTGCAGCTTTCAAATCCGCAGCATGTCAATTTAATTTACTAAGGAACATGGTACACTCTATGTAGGGGTCAGAGTGAAGTCTCTGTAAGGGAGACATGCCATCTCCCTAGGATAAGAGGTCTGCCAATATTCGATTAACATATGCCTTTTATTTTTAAAAAAGATGCTTCCAAACCAGGGATGCACTATATGTCTGCACGATGACCTCTATTCTGTTATAAAGAAAAAGGATACCACCACGTATCCAGATGTAAATCTGTCAAACATGCCAAAATACATTTTAATCATTCTCTTTCCTACATAAAAGTATATGTTTTAAAACTTTTTGTAGAATATTTCTTTAATGTCTGGCAACTCTGGACCAGCCCAGGAATCCTTCATCTGCATTTCTCCACTTTGTATTGGAAAGAGTGCGTGCACGATAATTATTCGCTCTCAGAGTGTAGTAATGTCATATCCTGTCTGATAAAAATACTATTTGAATTACTGTGTCTACGTTATAATAACTAGTGCAGGGCTGAGGTCATCTTCAATGCAATGACAGTTTCAGCGCCCTTGCTTTGGGGCAAAGCCTCTAATTAGAGGATATCCTCCCACTACTACATTCTCTTGACAGTAAACTTCTAAATATGGAGTCACAGTCTCAGACGAACGGAGTTTCCCTGTCATTCAGTGCTGCAGTCCTTATGCAAGTTAAAGACATGTTCTAAATAATGCCAGTAAGACATAACAGAGATTTTCTAAGTAATGTTTACATTGAAGAAACAGTAAGTAGCTTAAAAATGCTCAGCTTAATAATAGAGCTACTACTATCATTCTCACCTACACATGGCAATATATACTGCAGAATTGTGAAATCGTTATGGTGGGAGCAGACAATCCAGCTCAAAAACACTACAATCCAGACCAATGTTTCAGACTATACAGTACTGTTTGAGTACTGTATATTTTTCACTGTAAAATATGATATTTGTTGTGTCTAGAATAGGAAAAACAGGTTCATGTTCTTCATTTGCATTATGAAAAAATATAACTATTGAGTGCAGGTTGAAATGGTCAGTGTCATTTCAACAAACTTTGCATAACTTAATAATAGAAGCGAATATAAGAAACCGCAATATATCTTAGAGAAAATTGCCAGTTTTTCCACTTATGAGCCACCGCCTGCACTGATCATTTACTCTTAGGGTATGGTCACACGCAAAATCAAAAACGTCTGAAAACGATGGAGCTATTTTCAAAGGAAAACAAGCCTCTGATTTTCAGCCGTAAAAAAACGCCCTGTCTGAACTAAACGCTGTTTTTCCTAATTAATTCAATAAACTGGTGTTTGTAGGCATTCAGATAAGGCGTATTTCGAGGTGTCTACGCCCCAAAATAAGCCTGAAAACTCTGCATCTGAACATATCCGTAGGGCCCCATGCACACGAATGTGCTTTTGCGGCTGCAATTACCCCGAAAAACCACGGGAGAATTGCGGCCCCATTCATTCCTATGGGGCCATACAAGCGATCGTGGTTTCCACAGTCCGTGCATGGCCCAGGAGCCTGGACCGCAGAAAGAACGTGCATGTCTTATTACGGCCGTGTTCTGCGGTCCAGGCTCATAGGAAATAATGGACGCATGAGGCCGTAGTATACTGCTGAAGTCCATCTTGGGAGGAGACTCCTTATAATCCCACTGAGGGATCAGGTTGCATTCTGCCCATAGAAGTTTATGGAGAGGCAGAGAGACACAGTGATGCTGCTTCTAGTAAGTGTTTTACTGTTTCACCTCAGTGGTGCACTGGTTATTACTGCTGTATAATGCCCTCCATGCTGCTGCTTCTGTGCTACAAAGAGATCGGAGTGCAGGATCTCATCTTTTCTCTGTGTGCTGTGTATGGAAGATATAGCAGCTAGTCTACGCCTGCGCTGGAGTTGAGCTCGGGAAACTGACAATTCGAGCATACAGAAAGGAAAATGTGATAAATTCCATATAGAAGTCATATAGTGGCCAGAAATAGTATTATACCTTATGTACAGACATGACCGCTCATTCTGAAAAGGCTACCGAAACTACAGGTCTGCTTTAAAGCTTGAGTTGGTTAATACCTGGAGGAGTAAAATCAAGATCAATGTGCAGTCCTACCTTCACTTTCATTTTTGTGATGTAGCTGCATCATTATGACTTTTGGCAAGTATTGTACATAGTTTTTTAACAGTCAGTAATTATCTAGTGAACTAAAATAGATTGTGTATACATATTTTCTTGGACTTTTCCCAACTTAGGCAGTTATGGCATATCCATAGTTCTCCAGAATGATGGTGGTCTGTTCTTGTTAGTCTATGAACCATGTCTGCTATGTAAGGGCTTGTCCACGCGTAACGGAACTGTGGCAGAAAATTTCCGTTGAAACTAGCAGACAAATCTGCTGCGGAAAAACCGCACTATTTCCTGTTTTTTTACTGCAGAAAATAGTGCGGATTTTGCAGCGTTTTTTTTCAATGCTGCGAGATGGTGATATCTCCTGAAAAACGCAACAATTCAGTCCACTTTCCACAGCAAGAATTAACATGCTGCAGTCTGAATAATACGCACCGCAGACGGATTTCTGGATGGAGATTTTACGCAGCGTTTGGATGAGATTTGTTCAAACTCACCCACTTTGCTGCTACTATATTCTGCTGCATATTTTCCGTCAGCAATTCCAGATGGAAAATACGCAGCAATTCCGTTACGTGTGGACAAGCCCTGCTTCTAGATTTTCCCTGAAGCAGCCAAGGGGTTGTCCTGATGAGAAAAACCCTTTAATAGCTATTTTGACAAAATTGTCAGTGTAATATTTATAAGTGAACTTACATATTTTATGTGCCACTGACACATCTGTGCGTTAGTGTTTTACATCTGATTATACATTAATGCTATGCAAGAAGCTATGAGATATTGTGGATGGGATTTGAAAGTTTAAGGCTGAGAACACACGTCACAGATTTTCAAAGCAGATTTTGCACTTTGCAATGCAAAAGGGTGAGATATGTGTCAAATCTGCAACAAAATCCACGATGTGTGAGTTAAGCCTAAGGCCTCATGCATACTTCCGTGTGCCGTTAAACGGCCGGTAATAACGGTTCTGTGAATCACAAACCGCACACAGATGGCTTCCGTGTGCAGCCCGTTGCTTCACGGACCAAATCAATGCAGATGCCGAGACTTTTCCGTCAAAAACAGGAGTAGGACCTGCACTACTTTTGATGGAACGGCCACACGGTTCCGTTAAAACAATGAAAGTGTGCATGGCCTCATTGAAATGATTGTGTCAGGGTGCTATTGGTTAAAAAAAAATGGATAGCACCCTGACGAAAAAGCTGAAGTGGGCATGAGGCCTTACAGAAATAGCCATCTGGCATTGTCATTGTCAATATTGATTTATACATAGTGAAAGAAAGGAGATGTACACATCTGCCTCCCTTCTGCATTTTCCTCTAGGAAATCACAATGTGCTTGCAGAGGAGAAAAACTGATGACACACGGAAACCACACTGCCGCAACACAAACGATCATATTCATGAAAAACGGCCTGTTCTTGTGGACGCAAATCAACACGCTCATGTGAATAAGGCCTAATGCTGCTTTCAAAACTCTTCTGACTTCCAATTGGATTTGACCTCATACTTCTCTCCATGTTGTATGGATCCATAATACAGTGTCTATCAAGAAATATGGGCCCGTACCATATCTCCGTGTGCCTCGTTTTCTTCATATGGAGAAAAATATAAATAAATTGTGGCATGCTCCATTGCATGCTGTATTGATGAGGTATTCTCCACTAAAAGCATTGCTTTTAGAGGAGAATACAGAGCTGTATGGAGGCACCATATGGTAATGCACGGATTCACTTATAGCTCTATAATGCCGGCTTCACATGTAGAATAAACACTGTAGATTATCTGAAACTGATTTTATTGCGGAAAATCTGCAGCTTATTACAGTAGCAGCGTGTGTATGACAAATTTCACACACGCTGCACAGACAAAACGTTCATTAATTGACCTGAGGTGCGGTTTTTTAATCTGCATTAAGTCCATTTATGTTGCGGAATCGCTGCTTTTCTGTTAAGGGTTTTAAACATTGCATTCAATGGGAGTTAAAACCGGAAACAAATAGCAGATGTTGCTAAAAAAATCGCAAATCACAAAATAAATAAATAAATAAGTTATACTTACCCAGAACTCTCTTTTCCTGCATCTAGATCGGCCTCCTGAGATGACGTTTCATCCCATGAGACTGCTGCAGCCAAACACAGGCTGCCGCGGACATATGGGCATTAACCCCTTCCCGACATTTGTCGTATGGATACCTCATGGAAAGCTAGTGCTTCCCACAATTTGCCGTATCATACGACAAATGGTGGACACCGGCTCAGAAGCTGAGTCGGTGCCACAATCCCCGGGTGTCGGCTGCATATTATAGCTGTCTCCCTGGGGTAATGGCGAGGACCGAAGTTTGCTCCGATCGCCATTAACCCTTTAAACAGAGCGGTCAAAAGTGATTGCTGCATTTAAGGTGTTTGCAGCTTATCTGCACCACGGCAATGAAATTGCCGCGGTGCCAGTGGCTGCAAAGGCAACCAGAGGCCTAACACTGGCCTCCTGGTAGGCCGAGTATGGAAGACTTTCAGGCCCCGACCGGAGGCGGGGCCTAAAAGGTTTCCGTAGTCGCCGGCAAAATGGTGTTGGCTCAGGACCTGAGCTGGTGTCATGAGCGGTGGATGTCAGCTGTATGTTACAGCTGACATCCACATGTAACGGCAGGAACCAGAGCTAGCTCCGATTCCTGCCATTAACCCCTTAGATGCAGCGATCACTGCATCTTTGCGGTTGGTAGCAGATCGGCAGCCCTGCCATGCTATAGCAGAGCTGCCGACTGCTACTATGGCAGCAGGAGGCATAACAATGGCCTGCTCTGCCATTATGGAAGCCCAATCGGCTTGTCAGTGAATGACTGACAGAAGTTATACATTGCACTACATAGGTAGTGCAATGTATTAGAAAATAATCTGACAGTTGGACCTTCAAGTCCCCTAGTGGGACTAAAGAAAGGTGAAAAAAAAGTTGTAAAAAATATATGTTTCAAGTAATAAAATAAAACACAAATCGTCCTTTTTCAGGTCCTTCATTATTTAAAAAAAATAAAATAAACCATACAAATTTGGTATCGCCGTGTCCGTAACAGTCTGAACTATAAAAATATGTTATTCCACGCAGTGAACGGCGTAAAAAAAATAAAAAGCATAAATAATGCCAGAATTTTGGTTATCTTGGTCACTTTGCCCTACAAAAATTGGAATAAAAAGTGATTAAAAAGTCGCATGTATCCAAAAATTGTACCTATAAAAACTATCGCTCGTCTTGCAAAAAACAAGCCCTCATACAGCTCCGTCGACGAAAAAATGTAAAAGTTATGGTTCTTGCAACATAGCGACAGAAAAAATACATTCTTTTTACAAAAGTGCTACAAAAAGTGCTATAAATTAGGTATCGCCGGAATCGTACTGATCCGCAGAATAAAGGAAATATGTCATTTATAACGCATGGTGAACGGCTTAAAAAAAAACTTTAAAACTATGCCAGAATTGCTGGTTTTTGGTCACCTTGCCTTCCCAAAAAATTGCATAAAAAGTGATCAAAAAGTCGCATGTACCCCAAAATGGTACCAATAATAACTACAGCGCGTTCCGCAAAAAAAAAGCCCTCATGCCACTACGTCTTTGAAAAAATAAATTATTTAAGGCTCCAATAATTCAGGAAAGAAAAATATGCAGTTGTGAAGCTCTGAGAGGAAGGAACATTTCTTCTGTTTCAAAAGGCGATATATCAAGGCCCTAAAATTAGGGAACCAGGAAGGGTAGGACCCAAACATATCTGCTGGAAGCGAGGGTGCCCGTATTCCACCAGGACAACACTTTCCCAGCACAATTCCCTATACTGCAAAGGTGCACAGTGTGGACCAAAAGGGGGATAAGAAAGGACACCATTTACCATTGCGACACTGTCGTGTGCATTAAGGCCCCATGCACACGACAGTATTTTTCATCAGTAATTACGGACAGTAAATACTGACAGTAATTACGGACCCATTCATTTCTATTGGCCATGGACACCTTTCAGTATTTTTACGGATGGCTGTCCGTGCTGAAAAAAATCATAGAACCTGTCCTATTCTTGTCAGTAATTACGGCAAGGACTCTCTCATAGAAGTCTATGGGAGCTTCCGTAAATACGGACGGCTACTGATGTGCATCCGTAAACCGTCCGTGTTTACGGAAACATTGCTAGGCAACATGTTGATTACATCATTTGCAACCTCCCTCTTTTTGTAAGGATCCGTATATATGGATGCAATACGGACCGTATTTACGGACACGCTTTCGTGTATATACGGATGCATACTGATCCGTATTTATGGTCCGTGTTTCAGGATAGATGAAAATACTGTCGTGTGAATGGGGCCTAAGGATTGCTTCACGGCGTCACACAAATCTATGGATTATTTTACCC
Organism: Rhinoderma darwinii; assembly: GCF_050947455.1. Classification (NCBI taxonomy): domain Eukaryota; kingdom Metazoa; phylum Chordata; class Amphibia; order Anura; family Rhinodermatidae; genus Rhinoderma; species Rhinoderma darwinii. The sequence continues at coordinate 18,705,844 of NC_134694.1, read as the reverse complement.
CATTATTATACCACCTGACTGTGCCCCTGATGTACTCTGCTCAGCTTACATCCACATATATGGCATCACCGTACCCTGGAGAACCCTTTTAACAATTTTTCAGGTGCGTGTCTCCAGTGGCACAAGCTGGACACGACATATTTGCCACTGCAGCGCAATCATTTATGGAAAAGACCTGTGGGGTGAAAATGCTCACTACACCCCTTAATAAATGCCTTGAGGGGTCTAGTTTCAAAAATGACACATCAATATTGCCAAAGGCAAAAAGATTAGCCATTGTTTCCCAGATACCTATTGAATGCTTACTAATATTGTGGCGTATAACTTTATTATGAATAACTATAAGCACACAATTGAAGATTAAAAGCGCAATGTGAACTGAAAGTCTCCATATAATGCTAATAATAAACCACCATCTCTGATGGCTGCACTACCTATATGAAACAACTATGATTCGCGGCTGCAGTCCGCTTGAAAAGGGACTTGGAATTCTCAGAACACATTGAATATAAAAAAGAAGAAAGAGCCACAATATTAGTAAGCATTCAATAGGTATCTGGGAAACAACGGCTAATCTTTTTGCCTTTGGCAATATTGATGTGTTTTTGTGTGTACCTCAGCCCACCAGATACCTGGGTCCTCTTTTTTTTTTTTTTGTAGTTTCCAAATTGGGGTCACTTCTCAGGGGTTTCTTTTATTATTTCACATCGGAGCCCCGCAATTGTGAACCAATACTGTGTAAATCGCCAAATTGTGCCTCAATTTCGCATGATATTCTTTAAGTCCTGAGCCTGGACGAATGTCTAGGCAAAATATTAGGGCCACATGTAGGGTGTTTCTAAAACCGAGAAACATAGCATAATAATAATATCTTGAGGAGTGTAGTTTCCAAAATGGGGTCACTTCTGGGGGGTTTCCACTGTTCTGGTCCCACAGGGGCTTTGCAAATGTGACATAGTGCCCAGAAACCAATCCAACAAAATCTGCACTCCAAAAGCCAAATGGCGCTCCTTCCCTTCCTAGCCCCACTGTGTGCCCAAACAGCAGTTTATGACCACAAATGGGGTATTGCCGTACTCGGGAGAAATTGCTTTAGCTAAAGCTACGTCTTATTGAAAAAAAGGGATTATTTTTATTTTCACTACACAATTCTAATAAAGTCTATGAAACACCTGTGGGGGTCAAAATGCTCACTACACCCCTTGATTAATTCTTCACGTGGTGCAGTTTCGTGAATGGAGTCACTTTTGGGTAGTTTTCACTGTACTGGTATCTTAGGCGCTTTGCAAAAGCAACATGGTGCCAAGAAATCAATCCAGCAAAATCTGCATTCCAAAAGCGAAATGGCGCTCCTTCCCTTCTGAGCCCCACTGTGTGCCCAAACAGCAGTTTATGACCACAAATGGGGTATTGCCGTACTCTAGAGAAGTTGCTTTACAAATGTTGGGATTCTTTTTTTTTTTCCTTTGTTTGTTGAGAAAATTAAAAATTTTGAGCTAAACCTACGTCTTATTGAAGAAAAAGCATTGTTTGTTATTTTCACTGCCCAATCCTAATAACATCTATGAAACGCCTGTGGGGTCAAAATGCTCACTACACCCCTAGATGAATTCCTCAAGGGGTGTAGTTTCCTAAATGTAGTCACTTTTTGGGCCCTCAGGGGCTTTTCAAATGTGACATGGCCCCTGTAAACCATTCCTGGTAAATTTGAGCTCCAAATGGCACTCTTTCCCTTCTAAGCCCTGCTGTGTGCCAACTTCTACTGGCAGTTTATCCCAAACTTCTTTTCACTGACCGCTCCCATCTCTACCCTCACCATAAAAGGTATGAACGCCAAGGTGTGGACTGCAGAAGCAGAATCTGCATTTAATAGCCTTAAGAGTTCCTTCACTTCAGCCTCAACCCTCCATCATCATGATGTATCTCGACAGTTTTCATTGGTGGTGGACGCCTCCTCTGTTGGTGCAGGTGCACTTCTGTTTGTGCTCCACTACCGTCCTGCTGTCAAAAGTGTGAGGGCCGTTGCCTTGTCCAGGTCGTTCGAGACAGAGCACACCTTGGAGTCTCCGCTAAGTATCATTAATCCGTCCTGTATTATTTCTAGTTAGGGACATCCCTCCAGGGAGGACTTTTATGCGCCTGGCAGACAGGAGGAGTATCCTTCACTGGGGGCATAGTTCCAAACTGGCTGGGCACGCTGGTGCTCGTAAAACCCGTGATCTGATTGCTTGTCATTGCTGGTGGCCCACGCTGCCCAATTATATTGTGGACTTCGTCTCGTCCTGCACTGTGTGCGTTGCCTACAAGGTTGCTCACTCCAAGCCTGCTGGTCTTCTCCAATCTCTGCCTGTGCCCAATGCTCCCAGGCAGCACATAGCAATGGACTTTGTCTCAGACCTTCCTTCCTCTACTGGATGGCTGGTGATGGACCAGTTCTCGAAAATGGCTCATTTTGTTCCGCAGCCTACCTTCTGCTTCTGGACTGGCTAACCTCTTCATCCAACACATCTTCCCCTTTCATGGCTTGCCTCTTCATATCGTATCTGATCAGTTTACCTCGAAATTCTAGAGAGCCCTCTATATACTCCTAGATGTGAAGTTGGACTTTTCCTCAGCCTACCATCCCCAGTCCAATGGTCAAGTCGAGAGGATTAATCATATCATGGAGAATTATCTATGACACTTCATCTCCATTCAGCATGATGACTGGGTACTTCTTCCTGGGCCGAGTTCTCATATAACAACCACACAAGTGAGTGCACTGCTTCGACAATGTTCTTCATTGTCTATGGCCAACATCCACGAATTCCTCTTCCTGTTTCAGCTACGTTACAGGTGCCCGCAGCTGACTGCATTCAGGGACTTTCTACGGATCTGGCAGCAAACCCGGTCCTTTATTCTGCTCGCGGTCGACTGCATGAAGCGAAAGGCGGATACTAGAAGAGAGCCCCCTCAGTATCCTCCGGGTACCAAAGTCTGGCTGTCCTCAAGGAATATCCGTCAAAAGGTACCTTCGTACAAGCTTCCTCCCAGGTTCCTCGGACCCTTTGTGATCCTACATCAAATCAAGGCTGTCTCCTACAGTCTTCGGCTGCCTCCTACCCTTAGAATCCCCAACTCCTTTCATGTGTCCCTGCTGAAGCCTGTGGTCCTCCGCCGCTACACAAAAACGCCTAGCACTGCAGTTGCTCCTAGCGGTTCTTCTGATGTTTTTGAGGTTAAGGAGATCCTGGACTTCAGAAAAGTAGGAGGAAGAACTTTTTATTTGGAGGAGAGGTCCTGGGAGCCAGAACCTCAATGCCCCTGCCCTCATTAAGAAGTTCCTCTCTTGCTCTGGCCTGAAGAAGAGTGCGTAAGAGGGGGGATACTGTAGCGTCCATGGCCGCGGAACGTCGGGATTACTCACCCCCCCAGCGGCCACAACCATGGGTCTGTGAGCGCTGGCCCGCATCTCCTACCCAGGAGACGCCAGCACTCACTTCCGCTCTGGTGCACTGTGACCTGTAGGGCGCGCACGCTCCTCTCCGGCCTTAAAGGGCCAGCGCGTGCACATGGGAATTATCACTAATTAGCCCATGATCACCCTGGACTATAAGATGGGCCCTGCCCCTTTGCTCATTGCCTGAGCATTGCTGTGTTTTCCTATGTTAGTCTTGCAAATTGTCCCTTAGTGTTACCCGTTGTTTCCCATGCCCTGCTACCTGTACCCTGTATCCCGTGCTATTCATTCCTGTGCCTTAAACCTGTTGGAGTTGTATTGTGCCACCAGTTCCACCTGCTGTGTTACACCACGTCTGCTGTGAAGGTCCCATCTGTGCCTAGCCGTTGCTACTGTCTAAACAACTACAGGTACCCTTGTGCTTGGCCCAGTGGGTCCACATACCCACAGATCGTGACAGGTACAATGTATCAATTAAAGCGGTTGTCAACTTTGGACAATTCCTACTTGTTAGAAGAAACACTTGACAATTAGCTAACAACAAAGCATCCTCCGGCTGGAACCCTCAGAGATCAGCTGTAATGTGTGGGGAAACCTGGGAGTAAGGGGGGATTTATTAAGACATGTGACCTACATCAAAAACTGGCCTGAAAATTCCAGGTCCGACATAGTGTTGTCCTGTTCATGAATCTGATGCATTCTGCACTAGGGTACTGGCACACTGGGATAGTATTAATAAATCTTCTCCAATTCGTTTATGTTTGTGGTGTTATTTTTAAGTTTTTGGTCCAGGTGGTGCTTTTTCCAAGATGGAGGATGCTCTAGGTTTGGTGTTTTTATAAGGCCACTTACTCGCATAGTCTACTATTTTAACAAAAACTGCAAATGTCTTGTGAGATTTGTGTTGCGTTTTATGTACTCCTTTGCGTAATGTCGGCCTCAGCCGCCCTATAGTTTTGGTGTTGAACCTACACCCGTGTCTGATATTTGGATTCAGATGTGTGGAATTCTGTATAATCATCAGCATCTGTCTTAGTTTCACTTGTATAAATGTAATTATATATCTTAAACGTTTTTACAAAGTTTTACCTCCGCAGAATTTCCCTGGACAAGTTCTCACAAGCTTCAAAATTCAATATTATTAATGCCACAAGTTCATGCCAAATAAAACTGGAATAACAACTTTTTTGTAGTTTTTATTTTTCTAAAACTGAGAGAAAATACATCGGAAAGCTCAAAATACCATTCCAAGTTATTACACAGTCATGTACAGTGTAAACCATGTTCTGCTTGTTTCGTGCTGCTGAAAAGTTGTCGGAAGTGAATTACTTCTTATACACATTGTAAAACTGTCATGGATACCTCCCAACCCGGCTTCTCTTTACACTCTGCTAATGACTGGTTCTTTTCCTATGTGAAACAAACATGGACTCTTACAATTGTAGCAAAATAAAAACAGGCCATGCCACCTCAGTGCCTTATCTATCTGGTGAACAAGGGATCAGACATGTTGAAATCCAAAATGTCTGCTATTGAGGAACTGTCGTCTGCCACTATACACATTCGATCGTCGGACTATACCACCCAATTGGGTGTGAATAAACACAAAGGTTCCTCAGAAGAGGAATGCATTCTGTTACCTGGTAAATGTTTGGGTCATGCCCATAGCCGCGGGCCGTCAGGCGCACTCACCTCCTGGCGGCCGCAGCCATGGATCTGTGATCGCTAGCCCCCATCTCCTCAGGAGACCCCAGCGCTCACTTCCGCTTCTCTCGGCCGGGTCTCGTAGGGTGCGTGCGCACGCTCGTGCCCGCTCTTAAAGGGCCAGCGCGTGCATCTGAGTTAAAGTACCAAATTAGCCCATGAGCACCCTAAACTATAAGAAGGGCTCTGCCCCTGCCTGCATTGCCTGAGCTTTGTTGTCGTTACCCTAGTCTGTCTTTGCAAATGGTCTCCTAAGTGTTTTCCAGTTCCCAGTGTTTCCCGTTCCTGCTGCCTGTACCCTGTATCCCGTGCTATCCTGGTCAAGTGCCGTATTGAGTTGGAGCTGTGCTGAGTAGCACGCCTGTCCTGCTACACCACGCCTGGTGCCTGCCTGCTGCCTAGTCCCAGCCGAGCCTGTCTTGCTACTGTCTGAGCTACCACAGGTACACTTATACGAACTATAGACTGTGACCTGTGTGCTGTTTGCCAGCTGCCATACCGTCAAGGCAGTACGGCCCAGTGGGTCCACGTACCCAACGTGACAGTTAGTTCCTATTGAATAAATGGTGTTACATAAAAGTTGTGCCTTTTGGCCTTGCAAGCAGTGAGGATGTCACTGTTTTCTGATGTGACTGCACAAACAGGCTTGTTCACTTATGAGGCATTATGGCCAATAGTGGTGCATACACCAGAAGAACTCCATATGTTACATAGATTATTTCCTGGGGGTTATTTAAAGAAACAGTTGCAGATAATACATAACATGCTCTAAAATTACCTAAATATCATATCCACATTACAGAGAACTTCTGCGCTCTGTTTTTTTGCAAAAATAAATAAATTAAAGAAACATCCTGTAAGAACACTACTTTATAGAGCCTGCTGTGCAGCCGTTTTCATCCTGTTAATGGGAAAATTCAGGCTTGCTGTCTAGTAGGCTTTTGATAATGTTACCAATTGTGTACTAAAATTCACAGAATGTCTTCTGCTTAGTACTGTGGCATTCACAGTTCATGTGGGTAACAATGGGTCAACAATCAATCTCATTCTCTCTGTTAATTCAAACAATATAAAATTATTAGGATCCGTATGGATAGTGGCATCCTTCTGCTAGTAGAACAAGTATAATGATCAGCGGCTTACAGAGAACTATAAATGACAACCCCTAGACATTGTGAAATTTTCGGCATTTGTAAAATGCCTACTAAGTTTCAGCATGATGAATTTCTGCATAACATGTCTTATGATTGGTTTTATTTCAAGGAATTCTGGAATGTTTCCAGTTCATGGACTGCATCATCTGCAAACTACAAGGACAAGGAGATAAGTTTGATACTGCGGTATTATAAATTACTGAATAATTGTGCTTAAAGGGGTTGTCCAGGATTAGAAATAAAGTTTCAGAATCCACGTCACTTGTGTCAATGGGCTGGGTTTGCATTTGCACTTTAGCTCATTCACTACTGAATCACTTTACTCTTTCTTATCATAGGGTCTTTATTATAGGGGTCTGTCTGGTGACAGATTTTTCTTTCTTTTCAAAGACTTTATTATAGGGGTCTGTCTGGTGACAGATTCTTCTTTCTTTTCATAGGCTCTTTATTATAGGGGTCTGTCTGGTTACAGATTCTTCTTTCTTATCATAGGCTCTTTATTATAGGAGTCTGTCTGGTGACAGATTCTTCTTTATTATCATAGACTCTTTATTATAGGGGTCTGTCTAGTGAAAAAGTGACGGAATTACAAACGGAACCCATGACAGGGCTGCTGGTTTTTTACCTGAACTTCATGAGAGCAGCAAGTAATTCACACAAAGACTAAACTTTTTTTACTCTTATAGGTAAAAGAAAGAACTTCTGGCCAGCAGTAAGGCTGGGTTCACATGACCTATTTTCAGGCGTAAACGAGGCGTATTATGCCTCGATTTACGCCTGAAAATACGGCTCCAATACGTCGGCAAACATCTGCCAATTCATTTGAATGGGTTTGCCGACGTACTGTGCCGACGACCTGTAATTTTACGCGTCGCTGTCAAAAGACGACACGTAAAATGACAGCCTCGGCAAAGAAGTGCAGGACACTTCTTTGGACGTAATTTGAGCCGTTTTTCATTGAATCCAATGAAGAACAGCTCCAAATTAGGGCCGTCAATGCCGCCTCGCAAAATGCGAGTACGAGCAATTACGTCTGAAATGACGGAGCTGTTTTCTCCTGAAAACAGCTCCGTTATTTCAGCCGTAATGGTAGATATCGTGTGCACATACCCTAACAAGTTAACATATGTGCAAACATAAAGCAAGGGTCACCTTTTATAGTTTCTAAATGTATTGTTGAAAAACATAACAAATTGCACAGCACAGTGGTCCCTGAAGTTATAATAGTCTTATATTTCCAACATACAATGGTCTTTGCTGGGCCATTTCCTGAACCCACATTCAACATACAATGCCACAGACAGAAACTGTGGCACGTGGACTCATCATGGGCTTTTTACTGGTAAAACCCTTTTATTACTGACACAGAAGAGTATCCAGTGATTGGTCATCTAGTAGCATCTCTCTACAGTACAGTACTACATGTTATGTACTGATCTTTACCTGTAACAGGATGAGTTGCTCCTTTGGACACCAGGTGAGGGCGGCTTCATGTTATTTTTCTGGTACAATGTGTATTTCTACAGGACTCTGACGAAGCTCATGTCCTCATCATAGAAAAAGAATCACCATCTACCAACAGCTCTTTATGACTCTTACATGTAAGGACTTGTTAAGGGGTTAAACCCTTAATGACCAGCCTATTTTAGACCTTAATGACCAAGCTATGTGTTGCATTTTTTCATCGTGACATTCAAAGAGCTATAAATTCTTTATTTTTGCATCAACATAACTGTATAAGGTCTTTTTTTTTGTGGGACAAGTTGTATTTTTTAATAGCACCATTTTGGGGTACATATCATTTATTGATTAACTTTTATAAACTTTTTTTGGGGGGGGGATTAGAAAAAAAAAACAGCAATTTCGCCACACTTGTTTGCATCTTAAATTTACACTGTTTACCGTGTGGTATAAATAACATGACAAATTTATTTAGACAGTCGTTATGATTGCGGCGATACCAAATTTATAGTTTTCTTATGTTTTACTACTTTTACACAGTAAAAACTTTTTTTTTTTTTCAAAATTATTTGTTTTGTGTCGCCATATTTTAGGAGTCATAACTTTTAAATTTTTCTGCCGATGCAGCTGTAAGAGGGCTTTTTTTTGCGGGACGACGACTTGTAGTTTATATTGGTAGCATTTTGGAGTACAGCCGACTTTTTTATCACTTTTTATCACATTGTTTTTTTAAGGCAGGATAAACAGAAAACAGCATTTCTGGCATTTGTTTTTTTTGTTGTTTTTTTCCAGCGTTCACCGTGCAGGTTAAATAATGTAATAGCTCTATAGGTGGGGTCGTTACGGACACGGCGATACCAAATATGTGTAACTTACTTACTTTTTTTTTTTGTTTTTTTCATAATAAAGTATTTTGTAAGGGGGAAAAGTGTTTTTTTTATATTTTTTCACATGGGATTTTTTTTTATTTATTATAAACTTTATTAAACATTTTTAAAAAAATTGTTTCTAGTCCCACTACGGGACTTTAATGTGCGATCACCTGATCGCTTTTATAATGCACTGCAATACTTCTGTATTGCAGTGTATTACTGCCTGTCAGTATAAAGCGGACAGGCACCCATTAGGCCATGCCTCTTTGTTAGGCCCCCGGCTTCCATAGAAAACTGTTGAGCGCCACATCTGAGTGCTTAATCAACTAAGATCGATACTGATATTGATCCCGCCCGCTCTAGCAGGTCTTCTCCCAGCCCTCAGCTACCTCAGGTAGCTGAGAGCAGGGAGATTTAACTGCTCCCGGCGGTATTTATTTATTCTGATGCAGCGCCGTAAAAAGGCTACTGCATCGGAATAAAGCCCGTTAGTGGCCGCCGTAAAAACACCTATGGGCGGTCACTAACGGGTTAATCTGTATTAGTTATTTACTTCATTTTGGGGGCTTTGGAACCAATTACTAGTTTTCCATAGAGTTATGATCTCAAGTTACAATATTTTATAATTACAATGATTGTCCCGGAACCAATTCATATAGTAACTTGAGGGACCATCTTTTCATTAGAATAACGAAGCCCTAGGTAATAGGTATACAGTGTACTTCTCTGAACTGAATGGCCAGACTATCAAGATTTAACGGAATGAACTTACTGTCAGTCATCAATTATCCTAAGGCCATTTGATCTAATCAAAGAATTCTAGCACAGAAATCCACCCTCACTTGACATTTATCTTGTCCATTTATTACTTGTGACTGCAGGTTGATGGTCATTTCAAATTTTATCAATTTACAGCTGCCCATACATTTTAGGTTGCTGTTGACGAAACACTTGTTCGGCCGACAGCGTTTCCTCCAGATCCACCATTAACATGAACGCTTGGCTTTGCTCCCTGCGGCTACACACAAGAGTTGCCATGGATTAGCATTACTCCATGTGTTGCCATATGATGTATCCGTTACCTCCAGTAATATGTCACGCAATGGAACATGCCATGGTTTGTTTTCTCACGGACTCCATATGAAATCAGAGGCACACCGTAGTACATTATGGTCCCGTAGATTTCTATGGGTGCTGTATTAGATTCGTACAACATAGATCTATAATACGTCCATGAGTCCTAGTAATGTCTAACACCACTGTTTATTAAAGTCTAAGTATGTCCAGAATTCCATGTGAATTAACTTTATAATCTATCTTTATAGGGATTGGAGCTTTTCTAATACACAGATCCAAATCTTCTATATAGACCTAGTGCAGCCACCACTAGAGGGAATTTAGGATCTTACTGCATACTGTTTATTAAATTCATAATAATAATAATAATAATAAAGGAAGCTCCCCCTATTGTTGACAGCAGGTAGCTAGAATTTAATCCTTCAACTCTATGGCTATGCAGTGATTTGGAGGTGTGTATCAGAAAAATGGTACTGAGACAGCTATAAAGATATATTAAACAGCACAAAATATTGGACCTAAAAATGACATGATCATAAATGGTGGACATTCTCTTAAATGGGTCTTTCAACATGTCAACCCCAGTTTTGCATGTGGAGTTTTCTCTATGAAACTTTTATTGCTGGATGCTCAAGAGAATTCAATGATATCTCTGCAGATTATTTACATGCTTGAGAATGAGGATTCTTATTGTATTATGTCTATTACAGTCATGTCCCATACAAAAGTCTTCTAAAAACTACTGCAACCCTGTTGGCAAGTCTTACATTTTACCACAATATATTTATTTATGAAGGAAAATTGCCTCAGACAGAGATTCATTTATAAGAGAAGTCAAATTTATTCATAATAACACACATGTTACTTTTCTGGCATTGTTAATGTGAAATAGCTCGTTTAGGAGGCCATGTAGTTTCTTAACCCCTTAAGGACGCAGCCTTGTTTTGGCCTTAAGGCTCAGAGCCCATTTTTCAAATCTGACATATTTCACTTTATGTGGTAATAACGTCGGAATGCTTAAACCTACCCAAGCGATTCTGAGATTGTTTTCTCGTGACACATTGGGCTTCATGTTCGTGGTAAAATTTGGTCGATATATTCAGTGTTTATTGGTGAAAAATTGCAAAATTTAGAGAAAATTTTGAAAAAATTGCATTTTTCAGAATTTAAATGCATCTGCTTGTAAAACAGACGGTTATACCACCCAAAATAGTTACTAGTTCACATTTCCCATATGTCTACTTTAGATTGGCATCGTTTTTTGAACATTCTTTTATTTTTCTTGGACGTTACAAGGCTTAGAACATAAACAGCAATTTCTCATATTTTTAAGAAAATTTAAAAAGCCTTTTTTTTAAGGTACCTCTTGAGTTCTGAAGTGGCTTTGTGGGGCCTATGTATTAGAAACCCTGATAAAACACCCCATTTTAAAAACTAGACCCCTCAAAGTATTCAAAACAGCGTTTAGAAAGTTTTTTAACCCTTCAGGCATTTCACAGGAATTAAAGCAAAGTGGAGGTGAAATTTGCAAATTTCATTTTTCTTGCTGAATTTCAATTTTATTCATTTTTTTTTCTGTAACACAGAAGGTTTTACCAGAGAAACACTACTAAATATGTATTTTCCAGATTCTGCAGTTTTTAGAAATGTCCCACATGTGGCCCTACTGCGCTCGTGGACTAAAAGACAAGAGGTGTTGAGGTGTCAAAACAGTAGGAATCCCCCAATAGTGACCCCATTTTGTAAACTACACCCCTCAAGGAATTCATTTAGGGTTGTTGTTACCATTTTGACCGCACATTTTTTTCACAGCACGTATTTGAATTGGGCTCTGAAATGAAAAAAATGTCATTTTTTCCAATAAAATGTCATTTGTGATCAAAATTTCTTATTTTCACAGGGAACAAAATACCCCATTTTGTTGCCCAATTTGTCCTTAGTGTGGCAGTACCCCATTTGTGGTGATAAACTGCCGTTTGGGCCCATGGGAGGGCTCAGAAGGAAAGGAGCGCTATATGTTTGTTGGAGTCCAGATTTTGTTGGATTGGTTTTCGGGTGCCATGTCGCATTTGCAGAGCCTCAGAGGTATCAAAGCAATGGAAACCCACCAAAAGTGACCCCATTTTGGAAACTACACCCCTCAAGGAATTCATTTATGGTTGTTGTTAGCATTTTGACCGCACAGTTTTTTCACAGCACCTATTTCAATTGGGCTGTGACATTAAAAAAATGTCATTTTTTCCAATAAGATGTAATTTTTTACCAAAATTTCTTATTTTCACAGGGAACAAAATACTCAATTTTGTTGCCCAATTTCTCCTGAGTGCATCAATACCCCATTTGTGGCAATAAACTGCCGTTTGGGCCCATGGGAGGCCTCAGAAGGGAAGGAGCGCTGTGTGTTCTTTGGAGTACAGATTTTGTTGGATTGGTTTTCGGGTGCCATGTCACATTTGCAGAGCCCCAGAGGTATCAAAGCAATGGAAACCCACCAGAAGTGACCCCATTTTGGAAACTACACCCCTCAAGGAATTCATTTATGGGTAATGTGACCATTTAGACCCCATAGTTTCTTCACAGAACTTATTTGAATTGGGCTGGGAATTTAAAAAAAATATATTTTTTCCAATAATATGTCATTTTAGCTCAAAAATTCTTATTTTCACAAGAAATAAAATACTCAATTTTGTTGCCCAATTTGTCCTGAGTGCGGCAATACCCCATTTGTGGTGATAAACTGCCGTTTGGGCCCATGGGAGGCCTCAGAAGGGAAGGAGCGCTGTGTGTTCTTTGGAGTACAGATTTTGTTGGATTGGTTTTCGGGTGCCATGTCACATTTGCAGAGCCCCAGAGGTATCAAAGCAATGGAAACCCACCAGAAGTGACCCCATTTTGGAAACTACACCCCTCAAGGAATTCATTTATGGGTAATGTGACCATTTAGACACCATAGTTTCTTCACAGAACTTATTTGAATTGGGCTGGGAATGAAAACAAAATTATTTTTGTCAAATAATATGTAGTTTTGGCTGAAAATTTCTTATTTTCACAAGAAACAAAATACCCCATTCTGTTGCGCAATTTGTTCTGAGTGCCGCAATACCCCATTTGTTGTGATAAACTGCCGTTTGGGCCCATGGGAGGGCTCAGAAGGAAAGGACCACCATTTGGCCTACTCAGGATTTTCTAGTGCGAAGTCATGTATGCAGAAGCCCCTGAGGTACCAGTACAGTTGAAACCCGCAAGAAGTGACCCCGTTTTAAATCTACACCCTTAAGGCATTCATCTAGAGGTGTAGTGACCATTTTGACCGGAGACCTACACCCCATAAACTGTAATGTGGGTTCTCCCGGGTATGGCAATACCCTACATGTGGCTGTTATCAGCTGCCTGGACACACAGCAGGGCCCAGAGGGGAAAGACGAGGGGGGATAAGCTGTGCGGAGTGCATCAGGGTAAGTAAAATTGGGGTAAATTATAAACCAAGGGATGTATGATAAATTTTAAAACACTTTCATACAGAGCTCTGGTTATTCGGGACACGTGTCACATTGATATATTGTGTCCTCCCTTATCCCCCTCTTATAGCAGACTTTGCACCTCTTTTGACTTTTTCCCTTCTTGCCAGTTTGGGGAACTTCCCCTGGAAAGTGTTGCCCTGGTACGATGCGTGTGGGCTCGCTTCCTGAAGTACTGGGTGCCCCCCCTTCTTGGTCCCTAAAGATTAGGTTCTTGATAATCACCTCTTGAAATTCAAGGAAAGTTCCCGTCTGGCCTGCACATCGACGTAGCACGTACGCATTGTACAAAGCCATCTATATGATGTTCCCGGCCAGCTTCTTATACCACACCGCATGGCGCTGTAGGGCTTCAGGGCTTGATCTTACAAGTCCATCACTCCCATGTACCTATTGTAGTCCAGGATGCAGTCTGGTTTGGGGGTGGCCTTTCCTTCATATATCCTAAACCTGTAGGTATACCCTGATGCACTCTCACAGCTTATACATCTTCACGCCATACCTTGCCCTCTTACCCGGCAGGTACTCGCGGAATTGAACCCTCCCTTTAAAATGTACCAGGGACTCATCAATAGAAATACATTTCTCGGGGGTGTATGCTTGGGAAAACCGGGCACTGGAACGGTCTAATAGGGGTCTCCGTTTAGACAAACGGTCAAAACTGGGGTAATCTCGGGGTGGGCACGGCTCATTATCAGTATAATGTAAGAAGCGAAGTATTGCCTCATTTATTTATTTTTTTAGGTTCCAGTTCAGTTCTGAAGTTGCTTTGAGGGGCCCATATATTAGAAACCCCTATCAAATACCCCATTTTAGAAACTAGACCCCTCAAAGTATTCACAACAGCATGTAGAAAGTTTATGAACCCTTTAGGTGTTTCACAAAAATTTAGAGCAAAGTAGAGGTGAAATTTACATTTTTTTTTTGTCAGAAAATCCTCTTTATACCATTTTTTATATAACACAAAAGGATTTATCACAGAAACGCAACTTAATACGTATTGCCCAGATTCTGCAGTTTAGAGAAATATCCCACATGTGGCCCTTGGGCGGTAATGGACTGAAGCACCGGCCTCCGAAGCAAAGGAGCACCCAGTGGATTTTGAGGCCTCTTTTTTATTAGGCACCATGTCCGGTTTGAAGAGGTCTTGTGGTGCCAAAACATTGGGAACCCCCCAAAAGTGACCCCAATTTGGAAACTAGACCCCTTGAGGAATCCATTGCAGTTTTCATGTCATGCATGCGGCTTTTTGATCAGTTTTTATTCTATTTTTAGGTGGCGTGGTGACTAAAAAACAGCAATTCTACTATTGTTTTTTTTTCGTTTTTTTTTACAGCGTTCACCGTGCGCTATAAATGACATATTCACTTTATTCTGCGGGGCGATACGATTACGGCGATACCAGATGTTTATAGTTTTTTTTTATGTCTTATGGCGTTTGCACAATAAAATACGTTTTGTAAACAATCATTCACTTTTTGTGTTACCTTATTCTAAGAGCCATAACGTTTTTATTTTTCAATCAATAAAGCCGTGCAAGGACTTATTTTTTGCGTAACGAACTGTAGTTTTGATCAGTACCATTTTTAGGTACATGCGACTTTTTGATCTCTTTTTATTCCATTTTTTGGGAGGTGAAGTGACCAAAGAATTGTGATTGTGGTTCGGTTTATTATTATTTTATTTTACGGCGTTCACCGTGCGGGATAAATAATGAAATAATTTTGTAGTTCAGGCCGTTACGGACGCGGCGATACCAATTATGTATAGTTTATTTGTTTGTTTATATATTTTTATTAATAATAAAGGACTGATAAGGGAAAAGGTGGGATTTTTACTTTTATTACTTTTAAATCTTTTATTTTCTAATTTTTACACATCTTTTTTTAACTTTTTTTTCACTTTATTACTTTGTCCCACTAGGGGACATGAGGGCAGGAGGCTCTAATCGCTATTCTAATACACTGCACTACATGCGTAGTGCAGTGTATTAGAACTGTCAGCTACTCACTGACAGCAAGCATAGTGGGTCCTGACGTTGTCAGGACCCACTAGGCTTCCGTCTATGGCATAGCCGGACGCCATTGTTTGGTGTCCGGTTGCCATAGTCACCATCGCCGGCCGCTATCGCGTAGCAGGCCGGCGATGGCAGCTTAACCCCTAAAAAGCCGCGATCTCTATAGAACGCGGCTTTTAAGGGGTTAATCAGCGGGGACACAGCGATCGGTCCCCGCTGTAGGAGCTGTGACAGCTGCTGAACAAGACAGCAGCGTCACAGCTCCTGTATGTGTCGGGAGGACGGCCGAAACGGCCGTTACTCCCGAGACGTACTATTACGGCATGGAGCGCGAACGATACAGCTGCCATGACGTAATAGTACGTCAAGGAGCGGGAAGGGGTTAAAGGGAGCCTATAGTTTTTCTGTCTTTTAAAGATGGCCGCTTTGAATTGTTCCAACACGTACTAAAATCTCCCAACTAGTGCTGAAATCTCCCAACACATATTAAGGGGATTTGGGCACATTTCAATACAGGATCTGCTGACCCTCTATTATAAATAAAAAGGTTCTTGCAGGCAATATACATTGATGGTCTTGCCTTAACGAAGACTTCACAACGCTAGGCAAGGTGGCTCATCTGTACGGGCAGCTATTCCTGGTACTTCACTTGATTGGAGCCTGAACTGCAGTACCAGGTACAGACGCTTATTCGTACGAGCTGCTGTGCCTGTAAAATTGTGGTGGTCGCTGCCCTTTTTTTCAGTGGTGGACCCTGGGAGAATAGGCCATCAATGTATATTCTTGAGAAAAAAAAATTAAGAATCGGCAACCCTATTTGGAGTTCATGCCCATTATGTTTCTTCTAACATCTGCAGTCTACAGGCCCCCCCTTACACATTAGATTGTCGACAGGCCCTAACATTAATTTAAATGGGCAACTTAAATTATATCGTCACTACTCTGAGAATATAATGATGTATGTTATAGAATTCATAGCAAATGGTAAAATAAGCTACCAACAGGTCTGCAAAAAGGAATATTAAAGCCTACAAATGTTTAGAACAGTAGCTACCCCATAAGCCAAGACAACATAATAAAAACCTAGAAATTCTGGATTCAGAAAGGTTCAAGAACCACTGTTAAAAATATATAATATTCTTTATTAGCTGAATGCTTAAAATAGCACCAAATGATAGTACCAAACAACAACACAAAAAAAGTGTAACAACATCTGCTCATACAGCATGATATGAAGGAGAGGACTGTTCAATCATGTTACATCAGGTTACTTACCTCCTTTACTGTTATCACTTTATCTTAAGCAAGTGATTTCTTATCTAGTTACGGAACACTTATTAATATTTTCACCACTTATGAACACTTTATTGATTGATTTATGCATTCATGCACTTATGCAGAGAAGAAATATGACATTTCGTTTTATTTAACTGTTCACATTCTTGGACATTTTTTGTGGAATTAATTGTGATCACTGACATCATGTTGTATGGGCAGATGTTGTTACACTCCTGGGCTCGTTTTGTGTTGTCATTGGGTACTGTCATTTGATATTAAGTTTTAGGCCCCATGCACACGAACGTGTTTTTGCGGCCGCAATTCCCCCGAAAATCCACGTGATAATTGCGGCCCCATTCTTTTCTATGGGGCCATGCACACGACCGTAGTTTTTACGGTCCGTGCATGGCCCGGGAACCCGCACCACAGAAAGAACGGGCATGTCCTATTACGGACATCTTCTGCGGTCCGGGCTCATTGAAAACAATGACGGGCGGCCCGCGGCTGACAGTCTGCAGCCGCCCGACCCGAAAATCACGGTGGACTTTTCGGGTCGCCCGACCCGAAAATCACAGTGGACTTTTATGAATTTTTGTTAGTCTGAACTTTGTAGGTGTAACGTCCACAGCTGTGGACCGTTGTTCTAACCTGCCCACGACGGCCGAAGACTAGTGTGTGCTGGGTGGTATCTCCCTCCTGAGAGACGCCGGCATTCACTTCTGCATCGCTGCACTGCTTCCCGTAGGGTACTCGTGCCCGGCCTTAAAGGGCCAGTGCACACACATGAGTAAAATCTGTAATTAGCCCATGATCACCCTGGACTATAAAAAGGGCCCTGACCTTTCACTCATTGCCTGAGTGTTGTTGTGTTTACCCATGTTAGTCTTAACAAATGGTCCACTAGTGTTATCCTGTTCCAGTGCCCTGCATCCTGTATCCCGTGCTATATTTGTTCCTGAGCCTTAGACTGTTGGACTCATGTTGTGCCACCTGTCACGCCTGCTGATATATACCTCTTCTGGTGTCTGCAAGTTCATCTGTGCCGAGCCTCTATTACTGTCTGGACTATTAAAGGTGCTCTTGTACTAGGACTGTTGTTTGACCAGCTGCTACTCCGCTAAAGCAGTGTGGCCTAGTGGGTCCACATACCCACGGATCGTGACAGTAGGGTTTTGCTGCAAAAAGAAGAGGGCTGAATATCAAAAATTAAATTACAGTGTTTGCAATTTAGCTTAAGGCTGTGTTCACATCATCGTTGTCTTTCCGTTGAGGAGTTCCGTCTGAGGTTTCCGTCAGGGGAACTCCCCAATGGAAAGGCAAACGGATAACTTAGCTTCCGTTTGCATCACCATTGATCTCAATGGTGACGGAAACTTTGCTAATGGTTTACGTTTGTCACCGTTGTGACAGGGTTCTGTTGTTTTGACTCATTTTCCTTTCCGTTGAGGGGTTCCCCTGACGGAAACCTCAGACGGAACCCCTCAATGGAAAGACAACTCCAGTGACAGGCTGACCATTTCTAACCTCAGCTGTCTCTTCCTAGTGACAGGAACAGGGTACTCCCAGGCCTTCTACATTACTACTTTCAATTATTCTGCTCCAGTCCCTGCAAAAAACTGAGCACCGACGAACAGCTATTCACTCCCTACTATCACGTTGGGCTCGTAGACCCACTGGGCCGTACCGCCTTGGCGGTATGGCAGCTGGCCAACAGGGCGCAGGCTACAGTCTATAGCTCATATAGGGTACCGGTGGCAGCTCGGACAGTAGCAAGGCAGGCTCAGCTGGGACTAGGCAGCAGGTAGATGTCAGGCGTGGAGTAGCAGGATAGGCTTGGAATACAGCACAGCACAACTTCAGCACGGCACTTGACCAGGATAGCACAGGATACAGGTACGGGGACCGCTGGGAACTAGAAAACACTCAGAGATCATTTGCATAGACAAACTTTGGATACGACAAACAATGCTCAGGCATTGCAGGGAGGGGCACAGCCCTTTTTATAGGCCAGGGTGCTCAGGGAGCAATCCGCTCAATCTCACAAATGCGTGCGCTTTGGCTTAAGTCTGGATTGAGCTCGCGAGCGCACCCTGGTGGTCACTGTGGAACAGGACGGCCGTAAGTGCAGACATCTCTAGAGAGAAGGGCGTCGACTGGATGGAGGGCGTTCGTGGTCAGCGACCACGGACGTTACAGTATTCCCCTCCCCCCGCTTATGCCCCCTCTTGTGACCAGAACGAGAGAGAAACCTCTTAATGAGGGTAGGAGCATTGACATTCTCTTCTGGCTCCCAGGACCTCTCTTCTGGACCAAACACCTTACAATCTACTAAATAAAAAGTTCTTCCTCTTACTTTTTTAGTGTCCAGGATCTCCTTATCCTCAAAGGTGTCTGAAGGACCGCGGGAGGCAACAGCAGGGCTAGGAGTCTTGGTACAGTGGTTCAGAACCACCGGCTTCAGGACGGAGACATGGATGGAGTTGGGGATCTTGAGGGTAAGAGGCAGCCGAAGCTTATAGGCAACAGGGTTGATCTGCTGTAGGATCTCGAAGGCTCAGTTGAACCTGGGAGCAAATTCGTATGACCGCACCCTTATTTGGATATTCCTAAAGGACAGCCAGACCTTCGTGCCAGGGAGAAATTGAGGAGGTTCTCTTCTCTTTGAGTCAGCCTTCCGTTTCATGCGGTCGACTGCCAGTAGGATGGATGATCGAGTCTGCTGCCAGATCTGCAGGAAGTTTCTAAAACCAGAGTCAGCCGCTAGTAGCTCGGACGTATCGGGCACCGGGAGGTGAATTCGTGGGTGTTAGCCGTAGACAATGAAGAACAGTGTATTCCTTGTGGACTCGCTGGTGTGATTATTATATGAGAACTCAGCCCATGGTAGCAGCTCTACCCAGTCATCATGCTTCTTGGAGATGGAACGGCGTAGGTAGTTCTCCAAGATCTGATTGATCCACTCGACCTGACCATTGGACTGAGGATAGTAGGCTAAGGAAAAGTCTAACTTCACACCGAGGAGTCCGCAGAAGGCTCTCCTGAACTATGAGGTAAACTGAACCCCCCCGATCAGACACAATATGCCGGGGCAAGCCGTGCTGACGGAAGATGTGTTAGATGAAAAGTTTGGCCAGTTAAGGAGCAGACGTAAGACCGGTCAGTGGAACAAAGTGGGCCTTCTTCGAAAATCGGTCCACCACCACCCAGACAGTACTGCATCCCGCAGAGGGAGGCAGGTCTGTAACAAAGTCCATAGCTATATGCTGCCAGGGAGCATCCGGCACAGGCAATGGCTGGAGCAGACAGCAGGTCTGCAGTGAGCTATCTTGTTAGCTGCACACACTGGGTAGGAAGAAACAAGGTCCATAATGTCTTTAGACAGCGTGGACCACCAGAAATGACGGGCAATCAGGTCTCGGGTTTTACGGGTCCCTGCGTGACCTGCCAGTCTAGAGCAGTGTCCCCAGCGGAGGATTCTCCTGTCAGCCAGGCACACAAAGGTCCTCCCTGGAGGAATGTCCCCAACTTGCAGGGGGTTGACAGAGACAATGCAAGACAAGTCAATAATATTCTGTGGAATTTCCATGGTGTCCTCTGTCTCAAAAGATCTGGACAAGGCATCGGCCCTCACATTCTTGTCAGCCGGGCGATAATGGAGCTCAAACGGGAACCTGGTAAAGAACAGCGACCACCTAGCCTGACGAGGATTCAGCCGTTGGGCTGTCTGGAGATAGGTGAGATTCTTGTGGTCTGTAAAAAATTAGGATAGGATGAGAAGCGCCCTCTAGTAGTTGTCTCCACTCCTCCAGAGCCAATTTGATGGCCAGTAACTCCCGAACCACAATTGAGTAGTTGCGTTCTGCATAAGAGAAGAGCTTAGAGAAATATCCACATACCATTGACTTGCCCTTGGAACCTCTCTGGAACAGGAGTGCACCAGCACCGACCGAGGAGGCGTCCACCTACAACGAGAACTGTAGAGAAACATCTGAATGATGGAGTATAGAGGCTGACGTGAAGGCACTCTTCAGGCTATTGAATGCGGGCTCAGCCTCAGGAGTCCACAGCTTGGCGTTTATGCCCTTCTTGGTGAGGTTAGAGATAGGAGAAGTCAGTGAGAAGTTTGGGATGAACTGTCTGTAAAAATTGGCGAATCCCAGAAAGCGCTGTATAGCCCTCAAGCCTTGAGGGCGTGGCCATTTGCAGGACGGACTTTACCTTTTCAGGATCCATCTCGAGGCCTCGATTCAAGACGATGTAGCCCAGGAAGGGTAGAGAATCTTTCTCAAATATGCACTTTTCCAACTTAGCGTATAGACTATTCTCCCTTAACCGCAGCAAAACTTGACAGACATGTCTCTGATGAGTCATAGGATCTGGAGAAAAAATCAAGATGTCATCAAGATAGACTACTACACAAACATAGAGGAGGTCACGGAAGATGTAATTAACGAACTTCTGGAAGACCGCGGGAGCATTACACAGGCCGAAGGGCATTACTAGATATTCATAGTGTCCATCACGGGTGTTAAATGCATTCTTCCATTCATCACCCCGGCGAATCCGGATTAGGTTGCAAGCCCCACGCAGGTCTAGTTTGGAAAAAATCTTGGCACCACCTATACGATCAAACAGTTCTGAGTTCAATGGCAACGGATACTTATTTTTCACCGTGATCTGGTTGAGACCCTGGTAGTCGATACAGGGATGCAGAGACCCATCCTTTTTCTTGACGAAGAAGAACCCGGCTCCTACAGGGGGAAAAGATTTCCGTATGAAGTCCTGCTTCAAGTTCTCTTTAACATAGGCGGACATGGACAGAGTCTCTGGTAAAGAGAGAGGATATACCCTACCACGGGGAAGGGATGCACCAGGAAATCTGCTCGATAGGACAGTCATACGCCCGGTGTGGGGGCAGTGTCTCCGCCTCCCTCTTGCTGAATTGCAGCATAATGACCAGGCATTCACTATGGTCCCGGGTATGGACAATTTAGACGGAAGTCCTTTTTTACCCAAGGTTGTCTCTCCTAGAAACCCTAGGCTTTGGGACTTTTGGGGACACAGACGCACAAGATGGCCTCCAAGGTCGCAATATAGACAGAGTCCCGAGGTGTGTCTGCGTTGTTTCTCCTGGGTGGATAGCTTACACTGGTCCGACCGCACAGACTCCTTAGGAGAATCTGCACCTGAGGACAGCAGAGGTTGCTGCAAGGGTGGGACCGGACTAGGGGGAACTCCCTCCCGACGAGCTTCTTGGAGCTGTTCTCGGATCCTCATATCAATCCAGGCGGACAGAAGGATGACATCATCCAGGGTAAACGGTAGATCTCGAGCGGCAAGCTTAATTTTATGAGACAGTCCCTGCCAGAATGTAGCCACCAGAGCCTCATTGTTCCACAACAGTTCTACCGCCAGGGTGCGGAAGTGGATGGCACTCAACCAGGCACCTCAAACACCATGCGAAAAGTCCGGAGGTAGTCCTGGAAGTCAGAGGTCTCTTGTCCTTGTCTCTCCCAGATAGGATTCGCCCATGCAAGAGCCTTGCCAGTGAGGAGAGAGATGATGAAAGCGACCTTGTGCCATTAGACGAATATGCCCTTGTATACAGGCTGAAGTGGATCTGGCACTGGTTCAAAAATCCACTACAGGTACCTGCGTCTCCATCATAGCGGTCAGGAAGTGGCAAACAAAAGCGGGGATCAACACTGTGGAGGTGTAGTCCGAGGATCAACACTGCCAGGAGGTGTAGTAGGAGGAACGGCAGCATGTGCCTTCTGCCGACGTGCGAGAATGTTCAAGGCCTGGAGGAGTTGGTCCTGTCGAGACCGGAGGTCCAGCATATCTGCCCGCATCTCTTGTGACGTCATCATGGTCTTGGTCGACCAGCGGGGTCCATGGCCTGAACGTACTGTCACGTTGGGTTCGTGGACCCACTGGGCCGTACCGCCTTAGCGGTATGGCAGCTGGCCAACAGGGCGGAGGTAACAGTCTATAGTTCGTATAGGGTAACTGTGGCAGCTCGGACAGTAGCAAGGCAGGCTCGGCTGGGACTAGGCAGCAGGTAGACGTCAGGCGTGGAGTAGCAGGACAGGCTTGGAATACAGCACAACACGACTACAGCTCAGCACGGCACTTGACCTGGATAGCACAGGATACAGGTTCGGGTAACACTGGGAACTGGAAAACACTAGGAGACCATTTGCATAGACAAACTTTGGATACAACAAACAATGCTCAGGCATTGCAGAGAGAGGCACAGCCCTTCTTATAGCACAGGGTGCTCTGGGAGCAATCAGCTCATTCTCCTACCTGCATGCGCTTTAGCTTCTTAAGTCTGGACTGAGCTTGCAAGCACACCCTGGTGGTCACTGTGGAACAGGACGGCCGTATGTGCAGACATCTCCGGAGAGAAGTGCGTCGACTGGATGGAGGGAGTTCGTGGTCAGCGACCACGGACGTTACCCCTACTCTTAAACACAGTCCTTATGCAGTGTCCGACCAGCACCCCCAGAAAGGCATCCTGAAACAAAAAAAAGCATGTTAGAGCAAGGGTTGAAACGACCAACTGCAGTAGCGGGTCGCACGTTATGTGTGATCCGCTACTTCAGTTGGTCGTTTCAACCCTTGCTCTACCATGTTGACTACAACGGAAAAAAAACCTGCACGCAGCAATGTCGCCTCAATCACGGTGCCCCACCCACAACTTTCTGTCAGTACTCAGTCAGCATTCTAAGTATTCTTCCTTACCATGCCACACTGTCTCTCGCCAGTGGAATTAAGGAGTAGATAGGTCCTGATAGCGCCTAAGGAAGAGAGGAGGAGTTTAAAGTCCAGTTTCTGCTCTTTCTGTCCTGCAGGCCACCTAAATTATTGGTAAATTCTATTGCCAGTATAAATAAAATACCGGCACTGGCCTTTCGGTAGTGATACCGGCTCAGCCGGTGGTTTACCAGCCAGGTGGCAACACTACCCACAAGGGCTTACAATCTACAAGAGAGATATGTGTAATTGTCTTTATTTTACTGTTAGTTCAAATAAAGTCCTCTTTCTTCATCTTCTGACATGTCAATTAGGATAGGAGAGGATGTTATTGTCATTGATTGGGAGAAACCATACAGATCGCTAGAGCAAGGGACTGTAGCACTCCTCCGAGCAGCTGACCCATTTATTTATTTTTAAAACCGATGTCTTCGGACCTCCAAACCTTGTAACATTTGACTATTGCTAGTACTCCTATTGCTGCACCATAAATGAAAGGAGGGTCCTTTATATGTCCGCAAAATAAAAAATGGACCGTATTTCATGCATTTCAGTTCTGTGTGGCATCAGTGTTCCTGTTTTTTGTTTTTTTACTTTATTTCTTTAGCTACTGGTGCGTCAAAAACATGGACAGCACATAGATGTCGTCCATGTGTTGTCCGTGTTTTTCATGCACCCGTTGACTTCAGTGGACGATGTGGTACGCAAAAACGGACCAAAATAGGACATACAGTGAGTTTCATGCAACGGACACACACTGCGTGAAAAACCACAGACCTGTGCCGGCACTCTATTCAACGTCTTTGTAATATTGCTTTATGAGGGCCTTGAAAAAGATATGTCAACGCAAAACGGCCGTAGGCTTGCTCCACATCAAACAGACCAAGATCTTGAAATAAAAAAGTTTTTATTGCCGGAATTGGTGAGTGTGTCAAATTTTTTCTACTTTGTTCATTTTAAAATTCAACGTGCTTGTCGATGAGAACCCCATGGGCAATTACAAAACCAACTCCATATATGACTACACACCAGTAGTAATCTCCATGCAGGTGTATGTAAGTGTACCCTTTGAGTAATATTGCTTTATAATGGCTGCACGTTGTTGTGGGTTAAACGACTGTTTACCTGCAAAATTGTGCAACCATTAACCCCTTAGTGACCACCAGTACGCCTTTTCACGGCAGTCACTAAGGGGCCTTAGGCTTGGCTGCTGCCTTTTCACGGCGACCCAGTCTAAGTCCTGTACGGGTGTCCCATGCAGGCTGGAGCCGGGGCTCGGCTGTCTGATGACAGCCAGGCTCCTGCTCCAAAGCCCGCGATCGAAGTTTACTTCGATCGCGGCCGTTTAACCCGTTAAATACCGCGATCAATAGCTACCGCAGCATTTAACTTGTTTACAGAGGGAGGGAGTTAACTCTCTCACACATCGGCGGCACGCAAATGCAATCGCGGGCCTCCGATATGGTGTCATGGCAGCCGGGGGCCTGATAAAAGCCCCCAGGTCTGCCCTGGGCATATGCCTATTTGGACACGCCAGAGGCACGTCCTAATAGATTTACACTGACGGGCAATAATGCTCTGGTATACTAAGTATACCAAAGCATTATAGCAGCGATCTTGAGATCGCATAGTAAAGTCCCCTAGTGGGACTAAAAAAAAGAAGTAAGCATTGTGAAATAAAAATTACAGTAAAAAAATAAATATTTATTTTTCCATAAAAAGTGGTTTTATTTAGTAAAAGTGTAAAAAAGAAATAAAAGTACACATATATATGGTATCGCCACGACCGTAATATCTCAAACAATAAAGCTAATATGTAATTTAAACCGCAAGGTGAACACCGTTAAAAACCCCGCAAAAAACGCTTTTCCCCCAAAAAGTCATAATAAAAGTTCAGCAATAAGTCCCATGCACCCCAAAACAGTACCAATCAAATCTACGTCTCGTCCCGCAAGAAAACGAGCCCAAACAATCACTACATTGACGGAAAAATTAAAAAATTACGGCTCTTGGAAAGCGACGATGCAAAAACAAATAATTTTAGTTCAAAAAGTGTTTTTATTGTGCAAAAGTCGTAAAACATAAAACACCTATACATATGTGGTATCGTCGTAATCGTACCGACCGATAGAATAAAGGTAACATGTTATTTACACAGTGAACATCGTCAATTTAAAATGCATAGAACAATGGTGGAATTTCAGGTGTTTTTTCTGTTTCCCTCAAAAAAAGTTAATAAAAGTTAATCAAAAAATGATATGTACCCCAAAATGGTGCCATTAAAAAGTGCAACTAATCCCCCAAAAAAGAAGTCCGAATAAGGCAATGTGGACGGAAAAATAAAAAAGTTATAGTTCTTTGAATGCGACTATAGAAAAATGAAAAACATAGCTTAGTCATTAGGGCTTAAAATAGGCTGGTCACTAAGGGGTTAATGAGTACATCCGATTTTTTTTTTTTTTTTACAGGTAAACAGCAGTTTTACCCTCAACAATGTGCACTCATTAACAAGCAATTTGACAATCGCACCGCACAGGGTGCTGTACAGTACATATGCCAGTTTAATTCCTAACCCTGGGACATGTGGTAAGAACACACGAAAGTGTCAAGGTGTTTAAATGGTTGTTAATGTTCATGCGTTTTTGCAGTTAAACAGAAGTTTAACCTGCAAAATCCACACTAACCTTAAGGCCTTATTCACGCGAACGTGTAATACATCCATGTGACGGCGGTAAAACAATGGCCGTCACATGGACCTATGTAATTCAAGGGTCTATTCACACGGCTGTTGTTTCAACGGACCGTGTGATGGGTCAGTGAGAAAAATAGGATATGTCCTATTTTTTTGCGCTTCACGCATCCCTCCATAGACTCTAGTCTAAGGGGGCTGTGTGATAACGCGACCCGCAGCGTACAGCACGGATGCACCTCGGACGTGAAAATCGTCCGTTTTTTCACATCCGAGAAGCGCAACGCTTGTGTGAATCTAGCTTCAGACTAGATTCACACGACCTGTCCGCTTTGCGCGCGTCTGCCTTTTTTACGCGCGTATGTCATGCGTTTCTTTCGTCAGCAAAAAAAACTGAAGGAGGTTTTTTTTTTTCCTCATCGTTTCTTTAGCAACATATGTCGTCCGTGCCTAAGTCCTGATTCAAATGAGCGTATTTCACATCCGTGTGCTGTCCATTTTCACGGACACCACACAGACCTCTGAAATTCAATGGGGCTATTCAAACCTGCATTGTTTCTCACGCAGCGTGTGTCTGTTGCGTGAAACTCACTGCATGTCCTATTTTGTAGCATTTTTGCGCACAATGCAGCCCATTGAAGTCAATGGGTGCATGAGAAAAACGGACAGCACATGGACGTCATCTGTGTGCTGTCCGTGTTTTTAATGTACGAGTTGCTAAAGAAATGATGAGGGGAAAAAAAACACCTTCAGTTTTTCTTGCTGACGTAAGAAAACGCATGACATACGGGTGACATACGCGCATAAAAAATGCATGGATGCCACACGGAGCTGCAACGCAAGAAAAATTCTACGCTTTTTATGTGCGTAAAATGGACGCATTCGTGTGAATCTAACCTAACACAAACTAGTTGTAGTGAGATTTTAGAATTTTTTACTATGGAGTGACAGTCCACAAGAGTGCAACTCAATGTTTTTCTCTGGTCTGCATCTTTACCGCAATTAAATATAGAAAATCTCAGTATGAAAAGTCTGAGTGCAGCCCCCTCTAAATGCGACCATTTTCTTGGAATGCATCTTCTTGTTTGTGTGTACAAAATTTTTACTTTCACCTCTTTTTGTACGACTTGCCATACAGAAAACTACATAGATCCCCCCCCCCCATCAGATGTTTATTGAGAGTAAAAGAAGATTAACCCCTTAATGACCGGGCATGTTTGTACCTTAATGACCAAGCCAGATTTGTCAAATCTGGTATGTCTGACTTTATCAGAGAATAACTCTGTGAAAGTTTTGAATATCCAAGTAATTCTGACATTGTTTTTTCGTCACATGTTGTACTTTATTTTAGTGGTAAAAGTCGACTGATACGATTTGCGGAAATTAATGAAAAAATTGAAAAATGGAAGAAATGTTTTAAAAATTACCATTTTCCCCTATTTTTAACTGCAATATGTCACATATGTACACACATACTGTACAATTTTTTTAATTAAATATATATTTCTATCTCTTTACTCCATTTTGGCAGCACTTTTGAAAAAATAAAATAAATTTTCAGCAATTTAGAGGACTTACAAATTGAATAATAATTTGATAAATTTTGAAGTACATTTTGTTTTCCTGCACCAAGCCAGGTTTTCAGAGGCTCATAGGTGTCAGAATGGTGGAAACCCCCCACAAATGACCCCATTTAGAAAACTAGACCCCTTAAGGTATTTACCTAAGGGTATAGTAAGTATTTTGACCCCACAGTTTTTTGCTAAATTTAATACATAGCAGGTGAAAAAAAAAAAATTTCACTTTTTTTCATAAAAGTATTTGTTTGAAGACCAATTTCTTTGTAAAGCGACCATGAGAATGAAGAAACACACCACAAAATCTATCACCCTGTTTCTCCTGTTTTCAAAAATACCAACATTGTGGCCCTAATGCGCTGCCTGGACACACGGCAGGACCCAAAAGGAAGGGTGCACCCGGAGGCTTTTAGGACTCATATTTTGCTTGAAAATGTTTTAGGCCCCACTGTACATTTGGAGAGGCTTTGAGCTGCCAGAACGATAGAAACTCCCCATAAACGACCCCATTTAGAAAACTAGACCCCATAAGGTATTTATTTAGGGGTATAGTAATTATTTTGACCCCACAGTTCTTTGCTAAATTTAATGCATATCAGGTGAAAAAAATAATAATTTCACTTTTTTCATAAAAGTATTTGTTTGAAGACCGATTTCTTTGTAAAGCGACCATGAAAATGAAGAAACACACCCCAAAATCTATCACCCTCTTTCTCCTGTTTTCAAAAATACCCACATTGTGGCCCTAATGCGTTGTTTGGACACACGGCAGGGCCCCAAAGGAAGGGAACACCCGGAGGCTTTCAGGACTCATATTTTGCTTGAAAATGTTTTAGGCCCCAATTTACATTTGGAAAAGCTTTGAGCTGCCAGAATGATAGAAACTCCCCATAAACGACCCCATTTCGAAAACTAGACCCCTTAAGGTATTTATCTAGGGGTATAGTTAGCATTTTGACCACACAGGTTTTTCGCTAAATATATTGAAATTAGTCTGTAAGAATTAAAATGTACTTTTTTTCTGAAACAACATAGAAATTTTTATTATTTACAAGGAATAACGAAGAAATTGCACCCCAACATTTGTAAAGCAATGTCTCCCGATTACGACAATACCCCATATGTGGTAATAAACTGCTGTTTGGACCCACAGCAGGGCTCAGAAGGGAAGGAGCGCCATTTGGATTTATGATTTTGCTGGAATGGTTTTCGGTGCCATGTCGCATTTGCAATGCACTTGAGGGACCAAAACAGTGGAAACCCACCAAAAGTGACCCCATTTTGGAAAAACCTTCAAGGAATTTTTCTAGGGGTATAGTGAGCATTTACACCCCACGGGTCTTTTGCAGAGTTTATTAGAATTAGGGCGCGAAAATTAATATCAACATTTTTTCCACTAAAATGTTGCATTTTCTCATTTTCACAAGGGATAAAGGAGGAAAAAAACAACCATTTTTTTATAAAGCAATTTCTCCCGAGTACGGAAATACCCAACATGTTGTCATAAGTTTTTTCATTAGAAATGAATTAACCCTTTCAGGACTGATCCATTTTTTGCTTTCATATTTTAGATTTTCACTCCCCGCTTTCCAAGAGCCATAACTTTTTTATTTTTCCATCAATAGAGTGGTGTGAAGGCTTATTTGTTGCGGGACAATCTGTAGTTTTCATTGGTACCATTTTGGGGTACATGCGATTTTTTTTTGATCACTTTTTATTAAATTTTTTTGCAATCCTGAGCAAAAAACAGGAATTCTGACACCGTTTTTTAGGGGTTTTTTTTGCGGCGCTCACCGTACGCTATAAATGACATTTTTACTTTATTCTGCGGGTTGGTACGATTACGGCGATACCATATGTATATAGGTTTGGTCCTTTTTTTTAGCGTTTGCGCAATAAAATGACTTATTTATAAAAAAAAAAAATTCTGTCACCATATTCTGAGAGCCATAATTTTTTAATTTTTTAGTCAAAAAAGCTGTGTAAGGGCTTGTTTTTTGCGGGACGGATAGAAGTTTTTATTGGTACTATTTTCGGGTACATGCGACTTTTTGATCACTTTTTATTCTTTATTTAGGGAGCGGTGGTGACCCAAAAAATTGCGATTCTGTCGTAGTTTTTTATTGATTTTTTTTGGGGTGTTCATGGTGCGGGAAAAATAACATTATAGTTTTATAGTTGGGTTCGTTACGAACGCGGTGATACCAGATATGTGTACTTTTTTAACGTGTTCATTTTTTTTCTATAATAAAAGTCTTATTATAGGAAAAAAAGCATTTAGTGTTTATAGAACTTATAACTTTTATTTTTACACTTTTTTTAAAACATTTTTATTACTTTTTTTTACTTTTTTAACTTGTCCCACTAGGGGACACTTAGTCTTGCAGCTTTGATCGCTGCTAGAGTACATTACACTACACACGTAGTGTAATGTACTCTAACTGTCATTGTGACGTGACTGTCACACTGACAGGAAGCCGAGGAGGAACGGCCGGAGGCTGTTCCTCCGAGGCTTCCGTGCATGGCAACCCGGAGGTCATTATCTGACCTCCGATTGCCGTGACAAGCATCGGTAGCCCCCACGATCACTTCGTGGGGGCTGCTGATGTGCTTCAAACCACTTAAATGCGGCGACGGCAATCCGTCGCCGCACTTAAGGGGTTAACTGCCGAAATCGGCGGCGATGGTCCGCTGTCCGGCAAGACTGATGTCTCAGCTGTCGGGGACAACTGTCAGCGCGGGTCTGTGACTCTGTGTTTACACAGAGTGACAGTTTGAAATGCGGACGAAAATGAACGTCATGGTGCGGGAACTAGCAGCCGACCATGACGTTCATTTTCGTCCTTGGTCGTTAAGGGGTTAATATAAGAACTAGGGCAGAAGCCGGGACCACTCAGCTGGATGTTGAGCTCACATATATTTGTATATGAGCTCTGTAAATTATTTGGTTTTGGACCAAAGTACATGGAAATACGTGGGTTGGCTTACTGCTTAGTGGATGCCCTGTGTTGCCAGCTCTCCAGTTTTTTAGGAGTTGGTGATATAATTGCAGTTGCTAGAAGTGAGGAATATACATAGAAGTCCGTGAAACACATAACTCATTAGCATATGTAAACACTACGGGAGCTGAAGGCTTTGACTCCAATTGCTTGGAATAAAAGTAGGAAATGCTATAGCCATCATTAAAACAAATACATTGAAAAGTAATAAGATGATGGCAGTATGTTTTCTTTTTTGCTGGCATCATTTTAATTTCTGTAACCCCTGTCATATTGTTAAAGTCTTTTCAGGAACAATCCATCTTTATCTGAAATTAGTCTCATGATGAAAACAGAATAGGTTGGGTTTCTATTTAATATATTGCCATTTCCAGCGCTTATTTCTCCACCTTTGAACTAGTTTCCTATATACACTTGAACCGGTAGATGACAGATGCACAAGTCAATTTCTGAGCGTATTTTTCCGCTTATCATTTACGCAGCGTGTGGATGAGATTTGTTCAAATCTCATCCACTTCGCTGCTACTGTATTATGCTGCAGATTTTCCACAATGAAATCCGTTACGAAAAAATCTGCAGTATTTACTCTACGTGTGAACTTACCCTAACGGCATGTGCATGAGGCCTTATTCCAGCCAGTATTTTTTTTATATTGCAAGTCTGTATGCAGCCAGCATTTTTTCAGTTTTTAATTTTGCTTTAAGAAAATCTACTGACCATTAACTTTTTCCCGACGTATGCCATAACCCATTCAATACAGAAGTCAATAGCGACCGCAGCATTTAAATCGGTATAAAGAGGGGGCAACCCCTCTAACAGCCCATTATTCAACCCGCGAACCGATTACGGGGTGCAGATGGTTGCTATTGCAAACTGGGCCCTCCATTAGGACTGCCATCTTTGTGCTCCTATTAAGGCCTTTCTTAAGGCACCTAATCAGTTGAATAAAGGTGCTTTTTTGTGTACAAAAAAATATATTTTTAAAAGTTAAAATAAAACTACTTTTCCCATTTACCCCCTAAAACACAATGTAATAAACATAATTGGCATCGCTGTGTCCGTAGAAGTCTGAACTATTACAATATGTCATTATTTAACCCGCAGGATGTACGCTGTAAAAAACAGAAAAGTAAAACGCCAGAATCGCAGTTTTTCTTGCTCACCTCATCTCCCACATAAAATGGAATAAAAAGTGATCAAAACCTCACATGTACCCCAAAATGGTACCATTAAAAACTACAGCTCGTCCCGCAAAAAATATGCCCTCATTCCGCTCAATCGATGGAAAAATCAAATAGTTATGGCTCTCAGAATTTGGTGGCACAAAATACATTTTATTTTTTACATTACGTTTTTTCCTTGTACAAGTAGTCAAATATGAAAAAAAAAAACTATAAATTTGGTATCGCTGTAATCATATTGACCCGCAGAATAATGTCAACATGTCGTTTTAATTGCATCGTAAATGGCGTAAAAACAAAGCGCAAAAAGCAATGGAGGAATCTGGTTTTTTTTGTATGTTTTTTTCATTTTCTACCCAACAAATTATTTTTTGCCCGTTCCCTTCCCTAGTACATTATAATGTACAAGAAATGGTGCCATGAAAAACGACAACTGGTCCCGCAAAAATCAAGTCCTCATAGGACTATATTGACGGAAAAATAAGAAAAGTTATGGCTTTTGGAAGTTGGGGAGGAAAAAATGTAAATGAAAAATGCCTGCGGCGGGAAGGGGTTGATGAATTGTTAAAGAGCATAATGATTTGCAATAAAAAATACTGGTTGAAAGAATTTGTCTACGGGCTTGTCCACAGGTAACGGAATTGCTGCAGAAAATTTCCTCAGCAATTCCGCAGAAACTAGCAGGATTTCCGTTGTGGAAAAACCGCACCATTTCCTGCGTTTTTTACTGCAGAAAATGGTGCGTATTTTGTAGCTTTTTTTCTCAATGCTGGGAGATCGTGACATCTCCTGAAAAACGCAGCAATTCAGTCCACTTTCCGCAACGCTTCGGTACGAAAAATACACACCGCTGGTGAAGTTTTGCTCGGAAATTTTACGCAGAGTGTGGATGAGATTTGTGAAATCGCACCCACATTCCTGCTACGGTATTCTGCTGCGTGTTTTCCATCCGCAATTCCGGACGGAAAATACGCAGCAATTCCACTATGTGTGGACGAGTCCTAAGAGTCATTTGTAATCCAGACAAATCTGTTTGTAGAGGGTTGAATACTCTAGCAAGTCACTATATATGCCAAACACATGAAGAAAGTGATGTCAGTTTGGGAAATGAATATAAACAGACACTAGTGGTTCTGCACTGTAGTTAGAGCTATTCTATTGTAGTATATTAAGATTGTTTTGTTTTGTTGCACTGAATGGCCACATTAATAATAATGTGCACATAACTCCTAGGTTATGAAGATAAGAAAACAAAAACACTTGGTTTGGTTAGGATCCACTACACTGAAACAGTTGGAAATATAATTATTCTTTGGGCATCTTCTGAGTTCATGAACATGCCCAAGTAAGGCTGGACGAGTGGGCTGGAAGCTGCTGAACTGGATCTTGTTCAAATGGACACACAGCTGTCACACCAGGTTTATGACAAATGAAGATAAGATCAGGCTCAAGTCAAGTTAATGCAAGGAAACAGATATTTATAAAAACACACATTTTCTCCCACCACTTCATATTCCCACAGTCATTGTATGGCTCAAATGTGGCAGAGTTTTAAGAGCTATTCCAGGAGGCACTTGTAGATTGTGTAAGGTTATGTTCAGATGTGCTGGATTTGCCATTGTCAAAGATTCACACACTGCATGAATCAGCATGAGAGTAGTAGCAGATTCGAGTGGAGATACATGGAAGAAATTCTACATTAGGCTAGGGCTACACGTGACTGCCCGCTGCACAGGTCGCACAGCCAATGATCGCTGTGTCGTGCAAAAAAAAAAAAAGCAGGTTTTGATTTCTTGTGACCGTTGTGTTGTGGTCGCGGCAACTTGTGAGTCACAACACAACCACATTCGCTTTCATTACTTGCAATGCAGGCAACACAGCATCTTTGACCGTGCCACCTGTGTCAAGGCTGAAGTTGTCATGTAGGCCTAGCCTAAGAATGTAGATTTCTAAGCCCTTAGAAAGCAGGGTGCAAACTTTATTACCAATGTAATGGCACCCATTAGTGATAGTATCCTGGCACCTGTTACATATGAGATCAAGATAAATTGGATGGATGAATAGACGATTAGGATACTTTATACAAAAAACAACTTAAAGTGTCTAATAAATGGCCTGATTAAAATGTAAACTTGTTTGGAGCGCCACAAGAATGTAAATTGGCTGTAATATACATACTTACCAACACTTGAATCCTAAATTGTGGCATGAACACCATTGTTTAGTAGCTGCGCTGTATTCCTCAACAGGTGTGTGCAAGGTTGGGGAACATGGCACGTGCTACACTAGTATAACGGTACGACAATTATAGGATATGTGGTGAAGTGGTTGTCTGCTGTGAAACTCGTTGCATGGATACTTCTGTTTTGTGCTGAAGAAATCAAAGTGTGTTGGTTTTTGACAGGTGTAACACATGACTTTTCTTCCATTCGCTGTCAAAATATTCCAAGAACTGAATCAGGTTCCTGTTCTGTCTTTTAGGAGACAATACATGACATAGGAATCTCCCTGCTACAAATAAAGCTTTACTTTCCATAGGGGAATAAGAGCTATTCCTGGTCCTGGTGTATCCTAGAGAATCGTGCTCTGCATAAGCTGAAGTACAGACAGCTCCACCATAACTATGTTATTTAACTCTTTATTCTAGTTACCAATTACGGTACTATTGGTTTCTCTAGGAAGTTGAAAATCAGCACAAGGGCAGATGATAGAGGACATGCTCATTTGATTTCAGTCCAACCACTAGGACCGCCACATGACCCTAGAACAAAGGAGTACCAGGAACTTTAACTCTGTGGCTCCTTTGTTATTGGGAGGTGTCCTAGTGATTTGATCCCCAGCAGATAGGGATTGCCTATCCTAGCAATATACCATAACTTATTCACTTATGTTACAGGTTGCCTGTCAGAAATGCTTGTGCTCCAACTTCCCCACATCAATGCTTATTATTCTGCTCATCAGCTCATTGTTGTTATAAGGACATTTAGGAAGGTAACAACAAACTAGAGTTCTAAATTTAATTTTACAAAGGGCCGCTAAAAAAAATGAGAGATTAAGTCTGATTGGTTGCTATGAGCAAATGCCTTCTTTTTCCTTGCACAATTTAGTTTAATCTTCCCCATTATATGGATCCAAAGACCAGAGGACCCTCCAGTTGGCCCAGGCTTAGGCCCAATAACAGGCACCTACTACAACAGGGCTCCAAAGTTACAGCACAGTTACAATGCCATTTAAAGCTGATTTTGGAACCAATAACTTACCACTAGGGTCTATGTCTCATAGGTGGATAAAGTACCTATACAGTCTTATTGATTATATGTCCTGCGTGCAATGAAAACACATTTTAGGATGCAAATAAAAGTGGATGTGCGCGTGTTGTATGGCTGTAGAATGGACCCCCAGAATTAGCTGTTTTGGTAGACTCAAGGAACCTCAGTTCAACATGAACTAAGGGCTCTTTCAGACGAGATCATTCCTCGTCCATGTGCTGTGCGTTGAAATTACGCACAGCACACGGACGTATTCATTTCAATGGGGCTATTCAGGCATGCGTGAGTTTTCAAGCAGAGAGTGTGCATTGCGTGAAACTCACTGCATGTCCTATATTGGTGCGTTTTTGCGCACCTAGTCACCCATTGAAGTCTATGGGTGCGTGAAAACCCTGGACAGCACAGGGACACACATCTGTGTGCTGTCCGTGTTTCGCGCAACAGTTACAAAGAAATGCAGAGAAATAAAAAAGTGCTTGCACAAACGTGAAAAACACATGCCACACATTGAGGGCACACGGGCATGAAATGTAGGAAAAAAGCTGCGTTTATTGCGCGCGCAAATTGGACACGCTCGTCTGAATGTAGCTTAACTATTCAAGTAGTTAGTGAACGGTAGAACAGGGTTTAGGGGGGCCCCAATTTAGAGATAGGTGCAGTTCCCAGAGGTGTGACCCGCATCTATCTGAGATTTATGGCATATCCTGCAGATATGCCATAAATGTCCCTGGTGGGCAAACCCCTATAAATTTTTCCCGACCTCCCCACGTAGATTAACGAGCTGCAGCACTGATCCTTGTCCCTGCAGCCTATTAATCTACGTGTGCTCCTAACAGAGCACACGGGTGCTCCCCGCAGCCCGGCATCTCCCAGTACGGGCTGCTACTAGCAGCCTTAGTAGTGGGGGAAAACATAGGGTTGGATCACAGCGGTGATCCGAACCGATTAACCCCTTAAATGCCGCCGTCAATAGCGACCGCCGTATTTAAGTTGTTACAACAATATCAGCACCCCGCTATTCGATGGGGGGGGGGCAATTGTTGCTATGGCAACCGGAAGCCTAACAAAGGCTTCCGGTCTGCCATCTATGGAAGGCGATTAGGAGAGGCAGGACCTAATATGCCCACTGTCAGTGTGAAACTGACAGATATAATACCCTGCAATACATAAGTAATACATAAGTTCAAGCCCTAAGAAAAATGAATAAAGTATAGTTGCATTAGTTAATCAAACCTGCACTGTGTGAGCAACAGGCTTTTATGAAAAACTTGTAGCCGGCCTCCTTTAGAGTGAATGTCCACCTATGAACACTATTTTTCTACTTTGATGCTAAATAGATCCAAATTTCTGCGCTGATTAATTCAGACACTTAACCCAAAACGGCTGAAAATACGGAGCTGTTTTCAACGGAAAACAGCCTCTGATTTTCAGCCATTTTTAACCCCTTCCCGCTCCTTGACGTACTATTACGTCATGGCAGCTGTATCGTTCGCGCTCCATGACGTAATAGTACGTCACGGGAGTAACGGCCGTTTCGGCCGTCCTCCCGACACATACAGGAGCTGTGACGCTGCTGTCTTGTTCAGCAGCTGTCACAGCTCCTACAGCGGGGACCGATCGCTGTGTCCCCGCTGATTAACCCCTTAAAAGCCGCGTTCTATAGAGATCGCGGCTTTTTAGGGGTTAAGCTGCCATCGCCGGCCTGCTACGCGATAGCGGCCGGCGATGGTGACTATGGCAACCGGACACCAAACAATGGCGTCCGGCGATGCCATAGACGGAAGCCTAGTGGGTCCTGACAACGTCAGGACCCACTATGCTTGCTGTCAGTGAGTAGCTGACAGTTCTAATACACTGCACTACGCATGTAGTGCAGTGTATTAGAATAGCGATCAGGGCCTCCTGCCCTCATGTCCCCTAGTGGGACAAAGTAATAAAGTAAAAAAAAAGTTAAAAAAAGTTGTGTAAAAATAAGAAAATAAAAGATTTAAAAGTATTAAAAGTAAAAATCCCCCTTTTTCCCTTATCAGTCCTTTATTATTAATAAAAATATATAAACAAACAAATAAACTATACATAATTGGTATTGCCGCGTCCGTAACGGCCTGAACTACAAAATTATTTCATTATTTATCCCGCACGGTGAACGCCGTAAAAAAAAAAAATAATAAACCGAACCACAATCACAATTCTTTGGTCACTTCACCTCCCAAAAAATGGAATAAAAAGAGATCAAAAAGTCGCATGTACCTAAAAATGGTACTGATCGAAACTACAGTTCGTTACGCAAAAAATAAGTCCTCGCACGGCTTTATTGATTGAAAAATAAAAACGTTATGGCTCTTAGAATAAGGTAACACAAAAAGTGAATGATTGTTTACAAAACTTATTTTATTGTGCAAACGCCATAAGACATAAAAAACTATAAACATCTGGTATCGCCGTAATCGTATCGCCCCGCAGAATAAAGTGAATATGTCATTTATAGCGCACGGTGAACGCTGTAAAAAAAAACGAAAAAAAAAACAATCGTACAATTGCTGTTTTTTAGTCACCACGCCACCTAAAAATAGAATAAAAACTGATCAAAAAGCCGCATGCACCCCAAGAAAACTACAATGGATTCCTCAAGGGGTCTAGTTTCCAAATTGGGGTCACTTTTGGGGGGTTCCCAATGTTTTGGCACCACAAGACCTCTTCAAACCGGACATGGTGCCTAATAAAAAAGATGCTTCAAAATCCACTAGGTGCTCCTTTGCTTCGGAGGCCGATGCTTCAGCCCATTACCGCACGAGGGCCACATGTGGGATATTTCTCAAAACTGCAGAATCTGGGCAATAAGTATTAAGTTGCGTTTCTCTGATAAATCCTTTTGTGTTATAAAGAAAATGGTATAAAGAGGATTTTCTTACCAAAAAAAAAATGTAAATTTCACCTCTACTTTGCTCTAAATTCCTGTGAAACACCTAAAGGGTTCATAAACTTTCTAAATGCTGTTGTGGATACTTTGAGGGGTCTAGTTTCTAAAATGGGGTGTTTGATAGGGGTTTCTAATATATGGGCCCCTCAAAGCAACTTCAGAACTGAACTGGAACCTAAAAAAATAAATAAATGAGGCAATACTTCGCTTCTTACATTATACTGATAATGAGCCGTGCCCACCCCGAGATGACCCCAGTTTTGACCGTTTGTATAAACGGAGACCCCTATTAGACCGTTCCAGTGCCCGGTTTTCCCAAGCATACACCCCTGAGAAGTGTATTTCTATTGATGAGTCCCTGGTACATTTTAAAGGGAGGGTTCAATTCCGCGAGTACCTGCCGGGTAAGAGGGCAAGGTATGGCGTGAAGATGTATAAGCTGTGAGAGTGCATCAGGGTATACCTACAGGTTTAGGATATATGAAGGAAAGGCCACCCCCAAACCAGACTGCATCCTGGACTACAATAGGTACATGGGAGGGATGGACTTGTAAGATCAAGCCCTGAAGCCCTGAAGCCCTACAGCGCCATGCGGTGTGGTATAAGAAGCTGGCCGGGCACATCATACAGATGGCATTGTACAATGCGTACATGCTACGTCGATGTGCAGGCCAGACTGGAACTTTCCTGGAATTTCAAGAGGTGATTATCAAGAACCTAATCTTTAGGGACCAAGAAGGGGGGGGCACCCAGTACTTCTGGAAGCGAGCCCACACGCATCGTACCAGGGCAACACTTTCCAGGAGAAGTTCCCCAAACTGGCAAGAAGGGAAAAAGTCAAAAGAGGTGCAAAGTCTGCTATAAGAGGGGGATAAGGGATGACACAATATATCAATGTGACACGTGTCCCGAATAACCAGAGCTCTGTATGAAAGTGTTTTAAAATTTATCATACATCCCTTGGTTTATAATTTACCCCAATTTTACTTACCCTGATGCACTCCACACAGCTTATCCCCCCTCGTCTTTCCCCTCTGATCCCTGCTGTGTGTCCAGGCAGCTGATAACAGCCACATGTAGGGTATTGCCATACCCGGGAGAACCCACATTACAGTTTATGGGGTGTAGGTCTCCGGTCAAAATGCTCACTACACATGTAGATGAATGCCTTAAGGGTGTAGTTTTTAAAACGGGGTCACTTCTTGGGGGTTTCAACTGTTCTGGTACCTCAGGGGCTTCTGCATACATGACTTCGCACTAGAAAATCCCCAGTAGGCCAAATGGTGGTCCTTTCCTTCTGAGCCCTCCCATGGGCCCAAATGGCAGTTTATCACAACAAATGGGGTATTGCGGCCCTCAGAACAAATTGCGCAACAGAATGGGGTATTTTGTTTCTTGTGAAAATAAGAAATTTTCAGCCAAAACTACATATTATTTGAAAAAAATAATTTTGTTTTCATTCCCAGCCCAATTCAAATAAGTTCTGTGAAAAAACTATGGGGTCAAAATGGTCACAACACCCATAAATGAAGTCCTTGAGGGGTGTAGTTTCCAAAATGGGGTCATTTGTGGTTGGTTTCTATTGCTTTGATACCTCTGGGGCTCTGCAAATGCGACATGGCACCCGAAAACCAATCCAGCAAAATCTGGACTCCAAAGAACACACAGCGCTCCTTTCCTTCTGAGCCCTCCCATGGGCCCAAACGGCAGTTTATCACCACAAATGGGGTATTGCCGCACTCAGGACAAATTGGGCAACAGAATGGAGTATTTTATTTCTTGTGAAAATAAGAATTTTTGAGCTAAAATGACATATTATTGGAAAAAATATATATTTTTTTAATTCCCAGCCCAATTCAAATTAGTTCTGTGAAGAAACTATGGAGTCTAAATGGTCACATTACCCATAAATGAATTCCTTGAGGGGTGTAGTTTCCAAAATGGGGTCACTTCTGGTGGGTTTCCATTGCTTTGATACCTCTGGGGCTCTGCAAATGCGACATGGCACCCGAAAACCAAACCAGCAAAATCTGTACTCCAAAGAACACACAGCGCTCCTTCCCTTCTGAGGCCTCCCATGGGCCCAAACGGCAGTTTATTGCCACAAATGGGGTATTGATGCACTCAGGAGAAATTGGGCAACAAAATTGAGTATTTTGTTCCCTGTGAAAATAAGAAATTTTGGTAAAAAATTACATCTTATTGGAAAAAATTTCATTTTTTTAATGTCACAGCCCAATTGAAATAGATGCTGTGAAAAAACTGTGTGGTCAAAATGCTAACAACAACCATAAATGAATTCCTTGAGGGGTGTAGTTTCCAAAATGGGGTCACTTTTGGTGGGTTTCCATTGCTTTGATACCTCTGAGGCTCTGCAAATGCGACATGGCACCCGAAAACCAATCCAACAAAATCTGGACTCCAACAAACATATAGCGCTCCTTTCCTTCTGAGCCCTCCCATGGGCCCAAACGGCAGTTTATCACCACAAATGGGGTATTGCCACACTAAGGACAAATTGGGCAACAAAATGGGGTATTTTGTTCCTTGTGAAAATAAGAAATTTTGATCACAAATGACATTTTATTGGAAAAAATGAAATTTTTTTCATTTCAGAGCCCAATTCAAATACGTGCTGTGAAAAAACTGTGCGGTCAAAATGGTAACAACAACCCTAAATGAATTCCTTGAGGGGTGTAGTTTCCAAAATGGGGTCACTATTGGGGGATTCCTACTGTTTTGACACCTCAACACCTCTTCAAACCTGGCATGCTGCCTAAAATATATTCTAATAAAAAAGGGGCCTCAAAATGCACTAGGTGCTTCTTTGCTTCTAGGGCTTGTGTTTTAGTCCACGAGCGCAGTAGGGCCACATGTGGGACATTTCTAAAAACTGCAGAATCTGGAGAATACATATTTAGTAGTGTTTCTCTGGTAAAACCTTCTGTGTTACAGAAAAAAAAATGAATAAAATTGAAATTCAGCAAGAAAAATGAAATTGGCAAATTTCACCTCCACTTTGCTTTAATTCCTGTGAAATGCCTGAAGGGTTAAAAAACTTTCTAACTGCTGTTTTGAATACTTTGAGGGGTCTAGTTTTTAAAATGGGGTGTTTTATCAGGGTTTCTAATACATAGGCCCCACAAAGCCACTTCAGAACTCAAGAGGTACCTTAAAAAAAAGGCTTTTGAAATTTTCTTAAAAATATGAGAAATTGCTGTTTATGTTCTAAGCCTTGTAACGTCCAAGAAAAATAAAAAAATGTTCAAAAAACGATGCCAATCTAAAGTAGACATATGGGAAATGTGAACTAGTAACTATTTTGGGTGGTATAACCGTCTGTTTTACAAGCAGATGCATTTAAATTCAGAAAAATGCAATTTTTTCAAAATTTTCTCTACATTTTGCAATTTTTCACCAATAAACACTGAATATATCGACCAAATTTTACCACGAACATGAAGCCCAATGTGTCACGAGAAAACAATCTCAGAATCGCTTGGGTAGGTTTAAGCATTCCGACGTTATTACCACATAAAGTGAAATATGTCAGATTTGAAAAATGGGCTCTGAGCCTTAAGGCCAAAACTAGGCTGCGTCCTTAAGGGGTTAAGCAACTCGTATTTTTTTCTTTGTTTTTTTACGGCCGTTTTTGGAGCTGTTTTTCTATTGAGTCAATGAAAAACGGCTCCAAAAAACGGCTCAAGAAGTGACATGCACTTCTTTTTACGGGGTGTTATTTTACGCCTCATTTTTAAATAAACGGAGCGTAAAAAGACGCCCCGTAAAAAGAACAGAATGCCCTTTTTCCCATTGACATCAATGGGCAGATATTTGTAGGCGTTTTTTGGGATGTTTACGGCTCGAAAAACGGCTGAAAATATCTCGTGTGAACATGCCCTTACAGCTGTCAGAGCTCTGTTTTTCTGATAAAGTTCTCTAAACAATAAAATTATGGCTGCGTGCAGCCGCCACTAGGTGGAGCCGTAGAGTGATAGAGTTTTTTGGGCGGAACTTTGTACCGTTCATACCCAGCCGTTGTCATGGTGACGCGTCCCTCCTTTGCCGTCCGGTCCGGCCTCCCTGGATGACGCTGCAGCCCATGTGACCGCTGCAGCCTGTGATTGGTCTAAGGTTATGTGGGGGGATAAAAGCACATAGCTTATCTGCCCTGGATGCAAGGTAATTATGGCCGAAAAACGTAACTAAATTGTGGTGCAGTTTTTCGGCCGGAAATTTCGGCTGCGGAAAATAGCATGTAAAAAAAATTTAAATCATACTTACTTGTAGCCATGGCAACACGTCCCTATATGATCCTGCAGCCCAGCCTCCTGGGATGATGTTTCACCCCATGTGACTTCTGCGGCCTGTGATTGGCTGCAGTAGTCACATTGGATCAGGGGCGTAGTTATAAGGGATGCAGAGGTAGCAGTCGCACCTGGAGCCTAAGGGGTCCCTAAAGCCCCATAGCGGCATAAAAAGACAGCAGTATTATAAATCATATATGGTAGGTGTTGGAGGGGGGGGGCCTATTATAAATTTTGCATTGTGGCCCAGGAGCTTCAATTTACACCTCTCCATGGGATGAAACATCATCATCCCTGGAGGCCGGGCTGGACGCAGGAGCAGAGAGTTCTGGGCAAGTATGAGATTAATTTTTTTTCTCAGTTGCGAGTTTTGCTGTGGAATCGCAGCTTTTCCGCTGCAAAAATCGCAACATCTGCTATTTGTTGCGGGATTTACCTCCCCATTGAGTTAAATGGGGAAAATCTGCAACAAAAAAGCAGTGATTATGCAAATACAATTGACATGCTGTGGAATAAAAACACCGCAGGTTAATTTCTGAACTTTTTTTTTTTTGTAGCGAGTGTATGGGATTTGGTCAACACACATCCCCTTTTCTGCTACTGTAATGCGCTGCATATTTTTTCCACAATGAAATACATTGTGGAAAATCTGTAGTATTTAAGCTACGTGTGAACCCAGCCTAACCATACCGACGGAGCTCATTGACTTCAATGGGTTCCGTCAGGTTTCTGTCATGGTGGCCGTCATTTTACCGGACAAAATAGCGCTGCTTGACATGTTGATAACTGGTGAACATTCACTGAACACATTGAACACTGAATGATAATGTGAATTTCAGTACAGGTAGATTATGAGACTTTTTCAACCTAGAGTTTCATTTGTGACAGGGAAAAGTCTTATAATAATTGTGTCACAGCTCCTTCCCCATTTACTTCTGTTGGGAAGACACAATTATGTGACCCATCCCAGTTGTGCCAAAGATGCACTTCGCTCTGTGTAGGGGTAAAGTCATTCTTCATAAA
Source organism: Rhinoderma darwinii (assembly GCF_050947455.1). Taxonomy (NCBI): domain Eukaryota; kingdom Metazoa; phylum Chordata; class Amphibia; order Anura; family Rhinodermatidae; genus Rhinoderma; species Rhinoderma darwinii. The sequence goes on along the minus strand of NC_134694.1, from coordinate 18,662,600 downwards.
TGTTCCCCGTACAATTGACAGTAGGACAAGTAAGCACCGAGCTGTAGGCTGTAGGCACAGGTGACTTTAGTGATGTGTAGGCACAGATGACTTTGGTGATGTGTAGGCACAGGTGTTTTTGGTAATGTGTAGGCACAGGTGACTTTGGTGATGTGTAGGCACAGGTGACTTTGGTGATGTGTAGGCACAGGTGTTTTTGGTAATGTGTAGGCACAGGTGACTTTGGTGATGTGTAGGCACAGGTGTTTTTGGTGATGTGTAGGCACAGGTGACTGGTGATGTGTAGGCACAGGTGACTTTGGTGATGTGTAGGCACAGGTGTTTTTGGTAATGTGTAGGCACAGGTGACTTTGGTGATGTGTAGGCACAGGTGTTTTTGGTGATGTGTAGGCACAGGTGACTGGTGATGTGTAGGCACAGGTGACTTTGGTGATGTGTAGGCACAGGTGTTTTTGGTAATGTGTAGGCACAGGTGACTTTGGTGATGTGTAGGCACTAGTCAACATGACTCCAGCCTCCCCTGAACATGATCAGCCACTACAAGGACTTCCGAGCTCCTGCCCTGGCATTGTCTCTATTTGGGTGCATGTCATGCAGCTGTTTTGTGGGGAAGGCATTTCCTAAATGCAGTCAATTTACCCCCTGCCAAATACTATATGCCCACTACTCCTGAAGGGGTTAAATTCTTTGGGAGCAGGCATCCCATTTTTTGCCTTGAGGCTGTGCAGAAGAAATTCAGGCTTCTGAGAAAATGAAGGCTGACCTCATCCCAAAGCTCGGGGAGGCGGGGATCTCTGCTAAACTGCAGCCTGCCATAAACTCCCCCCTCTTCTTCACTTTGCTATTTTACCAATTAAGGCTTTCTCAATCTCGGAGGGAGAGAGAGAGGAGACATCAAGGGGGTGTAATTCAATTGACAGGGCAACTGTGAGGCATTATCCCCTGTACTGAGAGGAGCACACAGGGAAGCGCAGACCGACCAGCAGCTCTGCTCCAACCTCTCCGCTTCCTCTAGTTTGAAAGTTGCAGAAGGAAAGGTAAGGTTATTGTCCGGGACACTGTGTGGTGACTGGTGCCAATTTGTAGCAAGGTCCAGTCCGGGCACTTCTATGCCCTGCCTTAGCATTCACAGTTGTTCGTCTCTTGTGCACTCGCTGAGAACATGCGTCTTGACGCAGCAGCCACTTCTATGCGCACTGAGGTGTTCCAGCTGTCATACTGTAAGGACTGATTTATAACTAGGTATGAAGATACAATCCCAGCACCTAATGACTGACAGGAAGGCTGTGTTTCTTTTAGAAATTGAGTGTGACAGTGATGGTACTGGTAATGTCATTGACAACTAATGCCTGAGTTGGGTCACTGAGTGTCATTATAGAAAAGTGTAATTTTTTTCTGTTATTCAAAGGTAGTAATCAAAACATCCTACTACTCAGGTAGTGAAGCAGAAAGCAGTTTTATCACTACAGAATGGCCAAAAAATAACCAATTGTAGGGATAATCATTGTGTGTAAATCGCAAAAATGATTGCTGAGAAGCAGTGGATCCGTATAACCTGTGTAAAAAAACCATTTGTGGAGTGTAAATGGTGATTGTAGAAAAGACCCTATAGTTTAACTATTAAATGGCGGAGACATGTTGTTCATTACATGTACCAGTGGGGACCCTGACGTTCCTACAACATCCATTGAAACCTTTAGGCTGGATTCACACTGTACGTTTTTGTTGCATTTTTAACATGCATCTTTGCTTTGTTTTGGCAGATAAACTCTTGTGTCTCTCAATGGAAGTTCATTAATTTAAAAAAAAAAAAAGGAAAAAAGGCATGTTAAAAAATGCAACAAAAAAATGCACCGTGTGAACGCAGCCTTACATTACCGCTCTTGGCTGGCTTTCTTACCTTGGCAAATGTCAATGTTTTGTGGTGTCAGTCATAATACAATACCAAGAACAACAACGCATTTCTAAAAGTTTAGTTCAATTGGGTTCCCAAAGTTTAATAAGCATACCCCCAGCATCGGTGAATGGAAGAAAGACTTGCATGCCCATATAATATAATAGACCAGCTCCTTGTGGCTCCTCCCTTAACCCATAATATACTGGAAATGTTTAATGCTACAAACCTAATTGTTAAAAGGCTGCCTGCGGGTTTTAAAGATATTTGGAACTATTAGTACCAGAACTGGGGGGGTACATAGCCTGTGTTGTTACAGCTGTTGAGAAATTATATGTATTAGTAGTATATCCCATAAGGCAGAGGCATGCAGGGACTTGTAGTTCCCTAATGGCCATATACATGCCACTCTTGTAGTGTGTAGAGTTACATGTTTGATCACAGCCTGCCTAAGCCTGATTTAATGCATAGTGCCATATTAAAAGAAAAGGAAATATTGTCTCTGATGACTTCATTAACAGTATGGGGAATGTACATAAAGTGTTCTCCATGGAAACATTTTTGGGTGGCTTCGTTACAGGCTGTCAACATTACTTTCACCAAATTTATGAGCGTTTGCCATCATTCCCTGATTTTGCGACTCAGATCCCTTATCCCAAATTGTTCCTGTGTTTAGGCATAATGGGGAGGGGCAAACATGTTGCACCTTTTTATAAAAGGAAAACGGGCATCTGCGCCTACTTTTAAATGGCACATCTACATTTTCTCCAGAGAGTGAAACATGTGGCTTTTTTTATTTTATTTTTTAAAATAGGCGCAAGTGTGATAATTTTCAGTGTTATGTGTATAGAGATTGGACATCTATGTAAACATGTGCCCCATTATGTGTACATGAAAGAACATGTTAGTCCAGTCCCTGATGACATGTAGCTGGGGGTGACTGCATTCATTGATTTTCATTTCACTAGAAACATCTTATTTTATTTCCCTCCATGTAAGTTGTTCCTATCTTCTAGTGGCATCTTTTTAATAAGATTTATAACATTGATAAACATATTTATGTCCCTTTATCTATATAGCGCCAATATATTCTAGAGCTCTGTACACACAGTTTAACCTATTGGTATGTTTTTGAAGTGTGGCTTGAAAACCATGCACATGGGGAAACTACAAACTACGTGCAGATGTTGCCCTGATTGGATACAAACTCAGGACACCAGTGCCGCAAGACAACAGGGATAACCAATGATCAATAAGTTTACTCTTCTATGTATCGAGAACACTACAGAATATGAAGGCATTGATGATGCGACATTCTCTTTGAATGTCTCATTCCAAATTTTTGGTTTTGGAATTTCTGAAGAGCAAACCATTACTAAGCGCTTAACCCTTTCAGTGCTGGGAGATCTGCTATGTACTGAAGGACTCTACCTTGCACAGCCAGGCGCTGAAGGGTATTTTTGCGGGGAAGAGAATAAAAAATGAAGACTGATTCAGCTATCTGACAGGAAGCGCAAGTGAAAGGCAATGTTTATTCTAATGGGTAATTGTGTAACCCAACTGTTCAGTATATTAAAGATGACATCATGAGGGAAAGACTCACAAGCTGCTGGATGGATTTTCTTTCAACAAAAAATTTGTATCAACGCTTGCTTAATATATCTGTACACATGATGAATAATGTATTCAGTGCAATATTGTATTCATTTCTGTATATTAATAATATATCTGTCATGTATTTTGTTAACGTGACAGACCCGAGCCCTGACTGGATAACCATGCTGGGCCCACCATATCAGTAAAAAAATAATAATGGTAGGCAGCAGTACAGTCTCAGACTACCACTTTCACGATACTGCTACTGGGTAGCAATAGTCCAAAACTCATGACTGCCACAGTGATCACACTAGCAGCTTTTAGCCACTGGCACAATTCTACTAAAGAAAGCCTGTCAGGGCTGGTTATATTATATCCAAAGTGACCTATTGTTAAAAAATATACAATCACTCCTTAAGGAGCTATATATGAATAATATATTTAGTGCAGCCAGAAACGTTGTGTAAAACCTGCGTAGATTGTGGGTTGTTTTCCTTTCCTCTGTGGGTTTCTGTAAATGCACATTTTCTATCTTCATGTTTGCTGAGTGCGCAGGCTCTCTAATCTGCAGTCATTCGCTGCTTCTCCACCTTCCCTCTCTCTAATGCTGTTTCACTTACATACTGAGGAACTGCAGCAGAATCCCCCTCCTCTCCATCCTCGTTGTCTTCTATTTACTGTTTTACACTAGATGGATTTTTTTGGGAACTGTACAGTACAAAACATGATTTTACTCTTGAGGTGCCTAATAGTAGGTAAAGAATAATACCACACAAAAGTTTAACTCTAAACATATACCACCAGTACAAATAATCAGTAGTATTGTATTTTATGTTATTTTTTTTTGCTCATACAACTTAACCTTAAAAAACTTTCTTAGTTTTGGGTGAAGATACCACTTAATATTTATCTTAGTGAATCTTTTTTGTTCATTAGTAGACCTTAACTTTCTGTAGATAGTTCTTTAAACATCAATGACAATAGGTTAAGGGTTTACATGGCCTTTGCTTTGTCACTGTTAGGGTAGGGCCACATGGTGCGGCCCTGACACAGTCGCAACACGGCTAACAACCGCGCCCGCACCATGTTCGGTGCGGCTGTCAAACAGCCTGTTAGTAGCCGCATGTTTATAAACTGTCCCTTTGTCTGCAAAATCGTGCGGCCATGAATTAATATACCCTTTATGGCCGCACAATTTTGCAAATTACAACAACTTACCCCCTATTCATTCTCTATGGCAGCGCCGGAAAAAGCCAAACACTGCACTCGACTATCTCCGGCACTCCCATAGAGAATGAATGGAGTGGCAGTGCGCATGCGCGTGTAACCGGAATACCCCTTAACGAGGTATTTGACAGCCACTCCTACATAGTGCCAGCGCGGTTGTTGGCCGCATTGCGACCGTGTCAGGGTCGCTCCATTTGGCCGTACCCTTAATTTTCAGGATTTTCATTAAAGTGTTGTTCTTAAACCCACACAAAAACTGGTAGAACCTACAAATTCCATGCACATGTTGGTTTTGGTCAACTTTAAACCCAGGACTCCGGTGCTGCTGTAAGGTTAAAGTGCTGGCCACTGTGACACCATGCTGCCCACCAGTAAAGCACCCCATATTTAAAAAGCATTAACTTCTAAGCTTGAAATAGCTCGATCTCTGGCTGCTATGAGAACATTTCAGCAGTCTTGTTTCCTTCTGAGTTTCCTCCCCCAAATTCCATGTTCTGGCTGCACCCTGCCCTGACCTCTTCTGGGTTCTGTCAGCATGATGAGGTCAGCATTTTCCTGAAGGAAATGTTGTAGTGCTCTAATAATATTCATCAATTAAGTTAAGGTCTGCATATTAGGCGCACAACTTGAGGCTGAGTGTTGCTAAGCTTTCATGCTTCGGAAGCTTTCTTGTTTGGAAGGGAAATATGTTTTATCAGGGTGAAAAATTAAAGTAGCTTTTAATTATTTTTTCCGCTACGAAAGGATCAAAATGCAGACGGATAACAAAAGTGTCCCCATTGTAAACTGTTCCAAAATGAAAGAGGGCCTCATATTTAAAAAAATGAATGCAGATTTAAAGCGTACCTAACCTTCAGGGTGACTTTTCAAAATAAACTTTCATGTGTGTACATGAGTAATAACACCATTTCTGGACATTAAATGACTTGTATTCTGCATTATATATATATATATATATATATATATATATATATATATATATATATATATATATATATATATATAAAATTTAGAATTTAGAAGCAGCATGGAGCAGATTATACAGCAGTGATGAGCAGTGTAGCTGAGAATCCAGCACTGGGGTGGATTTATAACACTAGGAGGCTGCTCTAACATCTTTTTCTCTCTGCCTCCCTCACTTTGCTTCTGCACTCTGCTACCCCCCTCTCTCTATAGACTTCTATGAGCAGCTGTTACCAGATCTTTCAGTAAACTGATAGTCCCTCTCGTCTTGAAGATACGGATTAAGCAGTAAATTCAGAGTGAGTCAACAGTTAGAGGGGAGGGAGGAGCCTGATAAGTAGAGAAAGGCATTTATCTCTGATTAGATATATTACAAAGTTAAGTGTGTTGAAAGGTTAGTGACCATTTAAAGGGAACCTATCACTGGATTTTAGGGCACTAAACCACCATCACGTCGTTATACTGCTGAGGTTTAGCGTCTTAAACATGCCCCTCTCAAAACTGTCCTTTTAGCATTTAGTCTAAAAATGAAGTTATAAATGATTGGAGATGAGTTTAGCAGCATCTAGTACATGCTTAGTGAAGCTAGATGTACCGGCCTCGACTTTAACTGTGCACTGCCCATGCACAAGATGCCGTTAAACTCCTCTCTAGACTCATTATATTAAATTTTATTGTAAATAGGAAGAAGGAAAAAACGGCTGGCACTGCTGAACCAGAATCACTTGTATGAACGGAGTATATCAAATGGTTTTCTTATCTATGCTGATTATAGCAGCCAAGTTGCCCGGAGGTGCTCATCGATCAGTACAGCACAATATAGCTTGAATAAAACGAGATAGAAGATATCGAGGCACTCACCGGATAATCAGCAAACTTCTTTATTTCTGGATCTCGGTCAGGATGTGGAATTAGCCTACGGCCGTAAGCTAATTCCACATCCTGACCGAGATCCAGAAATAAAGAAGTTTGTTGATTATCCGGTGAGTGCCTCGATATCTTCTATCTCGTTTTATTACATTTTATTGTAAAGGATCTGCCAGACGCAGCTTCTGTGTCGACGCCCATGGTTAATCAGTCTGCATCTGTGCCTAGGTCTGATGGAGTGACTCCATCTGCTACCACTCAGGCTGGTAGGCTCAGGAGTGGGAGAGCCTATCGCGGCCTGGCCAGATGGTTCTAGCTCCCGCCCTCGGTCTATTTATACCTTCAGTTGTTGCTTGTCCTTTGCCTGTGATTTTCCTGTTTTCCTGGCTCTGCTGCTCCTGCTATTATTATTGACCTTGCTTCATTTTGACCCTGGCTTTACTGACTACGCTCCTTCTCTGCATTTGGTACCTCGTACACTCCTGGTTGACTCGGCTCGTTCACTACTCCTGTTGCTCACGGTGTTGCTGTGGGCAACTGCCCCATTTCCTTTAGCTTCTGTGTACCCTTGTCTGTTTGTCGTGCACATATTGAGCGTAGGGACTGTCGCCCAGTTGTACGCCGTCGCCTAGGACGGGCCGTGCAAGTAGGCAGGGACTTAGTGGCGGGTAGATTAGGGCTCACCTATCTGTCTCCCTACCCCAAGATTACATTTATAATGATTTCAAGAATCCCATCCTGCTCTGGTTTCCAGATTCCCTCTCCGCCTGGATGCGTCAGCCTCAACAGGCCGTTCGGTTATAGGTCCGAGTCCCAGAGGTGGGACCCGAATCTGTCGGACATTCATGGCATATCCTGTGGATGCCATAAATTTCTGTCATGACACAAGGTGGAACAGTTAAGCATATCAACCAATTAGATTTGATCTTTTTTTTCTTCAATTCAGTTTAGAAAATGAAAGCAATAACATGATTGGTAACCATGGGGTAACTTCTCTGTCTAGCTATAATTATTTATCGTGCATTAACATTGCAAGCCACCATTTTGAAGGCCACATCCGTATCCATTAAAGTAAGGCCTGCCACTTTGATACCAGTAAAATCCTTCAAGGGGTTTTTCTCATGATGAAAAACCCTTTCCATGTGCCCTATTCGGGCATTTGCACTTGGGACTTCTTCTAACAGCCAGAGAGTAGAGGCCCTAACAAAGAGTGGCTTTTGCTCTGGTGGATCTGTCCCATCCACGTACTTCATGGCTGGCATTTTATAGTACATTTCCCTTGTAGTTTCTGAAACTGTACACACAAGAATCAGTAGACTAGGAGAGCTTCTCCTGCTCTATAACATGCTGACTTCAGATAATACAGCTTGTTTAACGTGACAGGTTCCATCTGAGGCAACAAGGATAATTTATCAGTGTTCAATTTAAAAAAAAACAACCCGTAGACAGGTCTGGACTATGAAGCAATGAGACGCACAGAAACACACTAATATAGAGTCTATTGTATGACTCTGTTCTCAGAAATGTTTGTCCTGCCCACAATATGGCTGCTTCCACACTGGGGATCGTAATAGGGCAAAGAACTTCAGTCCATCAGTGTGTAGGAAAAATAATGGGACATTCAGAAAATAATTGTTTGCATATTTTTATTGATCATGTTGGTTTCTTTGTGGAGCATCAATGAAATATTAATAAAATTAATAATGGGTGGGGGACACTGCTATGACATTTATATGCCAAAAGGGCTGTCTTCATGAGACACAACCCCTTTAACCCTGTTCAGATACATGTTCTGGTATTTTTTTTCAATTATTGAAACTTTCCAACATGATGACAGCAGTGTCAACTAATGACGCATTTAATGCACGACTGATAAAAGTTCAGAGTGTTTTGTTACAAGTATTAATAATCAGTCATGTTGGCCATCATTAGTGTCTGTATCGCCAACTTTAGGCCTCATGCACACTTCCATCACCGTTTTCACGGCCGTTTTTCACTGATTCGTGTGTCCGTTATGGTATCCGTGTGGTTTCCGTGTCCGTTCCGTGTTTCTGTTTTAAACGGACGTTTTGCTTCCGTTTTTCACGGTTCCGTTAACAGTCTCTCAACATCCACCTTCAGGAATGTATGTGTACTGTAGTCTGTGAACTTTAGCACGCCCTGCCGTTGCTAGGGCAACGGATCCGTCAAAAACGGACGGCACACGGAAGCCTTCCGTGTGCCGTCCGTTTTTTTTTCACGGACCCATTGACTTCTATGGGCCCATGGTCACGGAATCACTGACAAAAGTAGAACATGCTCTACTTTTGACGGAACGGAACAACGGATTCGTGAAAATAACGGAAGTGTGCATGGGGCCATTGAAATGAATGGGTCAGGGTGCTATCAGTGAAAAAACCGGATAGCACCTGCCTAATTATATACGTTTTTTTATTATTTATCTTTTACTTATATTGTGTTAACTTATGCTACAGCACTGTTTAAAGAATATATCCACTCACATCAGTCTGTCATCAGTGTTACTCACAATCCAATTTTCTATATCTTGGGCACACACACTTGGGCCAGTTTCATAGGAAGTCAGTTTTTACCCATCAGTATGTGGAAGGAAACCAGAGTACACAGAGGAAACCCACACAAGCACAAGAAGATACTGCCCATGTCAGATATACACATATATTGTAATTTGTGCAACATTGAAAATTATTTCATTGCTATAAATTGATCCTTGAACAACATTGGTTGATGCATTATAATCCCAGGAAAAAAAAGGGTATTAGTATATTTTATGCATATGCTATATATTGTATTTCTTACATGCAGCTGTCTCATTATGTGTAGGAAAACTAGTTTCCCTATAGTGGGGTTTTCCCACTAAGGAAATTTTTTCACATATCCACTGGATAGGTGATAAATGTATGATCGCTGGGGGCCACATCACTGGGACCCCCACCAATCTCTAGAACATGGGTCCCGACCACCGTTCCTCCTCACTGCACGATCGCAGTGAGGAGGGTTTTGAATAGAGCGGTGGTGGCGCGTATGTGCTGACTCTCCATATAATGTCTATGGGGCCGAAAGAGCCAGCTGAGTACAGAACTCGTCTGTTTCCGTAATTCCCATAGACTTTGAATGTAGCGGCAGCGCATATGCGCGACCACCGCTCTATTCAAAACCATCCTCACTGTACAATCGCAGTTGGGATCCCCGTTCTAGTGATCGTGGGCGTGCCAATGGTGGGGCCCCCAGCGATCATACATTTATCACCTATCCTGTGGATAGGTAATAAATATCCTTTGTTGGAAAACTCCTTCAATGTTCTCTTCAATGTGCCGTAAGGGTACTGCATGGTTTCCTGAGGGCGCTCCTGTTTGTTCCCACACTCCCATAATATGTTAATGTTCATTGGCTTCCTCTGAAATTATCTCTAGAATGTATTGCCGGAGATAGGGAGGTTACATTGTGAAAAACACTGGGGAAAATGACCAATGTAATTGCATTCTCATAGTAAGGGCTCATGCACACGTCCGCATTATGGAGGGTATTCTCCCCTAGAAGAATTAATACAGTATGGATTACGGACTAGTAGGGAATATGCTGGTGATATATAAATGATAATACCAATGCTAGTGTTTTAGTCCTAGCTAGTAATAGCAGTCATTTATATATTTTTTTTTATTTTCACTTGTAGGTCAGGTGTGCAAAACCTTTTCAGGTCTGAGGGCCACATTGTCAGATTGTGCTGCTCTCAAGGGACTGCAATAAAACATAATCTCATATTAACATTATATACCCTATATATCTGACAGGTGGGGGTACCACTTTTTGGAATTCCCACCTATCGAAAAAACATATAAACAGCCAAGAGTTTTACAACTCCCATAAACTACAATGGCTAGAGTAGCCTTCACATGCGGCCACCTCATCTCCTCCTCTCTGGAGTGTTGAACACATAATCAAGGTATATGTCAGAAATATCTCAGATGGGAATAGCCCTTTAAAAGATCACTGCTAGTACACTGCGTTATGCCTAGTACAGAGCCTCAGGGGGCGGTTCATGGCACATGAGAGAATACCAGTCAAGAATAAAGAGAGAATACCAGTCATGTACTGCCCCCTCAGGCCAGAACTAGGCATAACACAGTAACAGTTTTTCTTGGATTGCTCCTTTAAATTACTTGAATTATAACAGGCCCTGTTCACACAGAGTTTTTCGACACGGAAACCGCTCCGCAAAACTCGTCAAAAACCGCCCGAAAATGCCTTCACACCGATTTCAATGTGAGGTGGACGAGTTTTTTTTAACGCGAGCGGAAAAAAAACCGCGTCGCGGTAAAAAGAAGCGACGTGAACTATCTTGAGGCGGTTTCCGCCTCCAAAACCCCATTTCAATCACTCATAAAGGGTAAAAAAAACGCCTCGACGAGTGTTTTGACGAGTTTTTGTCAAACCACTGTGCAAAAAAACGTCTGGAGCAGTTTTTGCAGGAGGAATTTTCCTCCTGCAAAAAACTCGGTGTGAACACAGCCATACAGTCTTGCTATCTGGCTCCTGATGGTTGGGGACCGCACAGAAGAGAGGGGAGGGTCTCTTCTCAAAACTGTAGTAGGAGCAAGGACTATGGTATGTCTTCTTTACTGTTCCCACCATAGACATTTTCATTCTTTCCAGTTGACCTTCAGGACTGCAGCCAGTGTTAAGGTCCTTTTACATGGAAAAATAGATTGCTTAAATAAGCCGATTGTTGTTATATGTATAATAATCGGGTGTTTTTTTTCGTAACTGCAATTGATTGTTTGTGTGATTTCTTGTCTTTCCTCCTCAGTTTCCATTACAAACGACACGCAGATGCCTCTTTACACAAATAATCATTTTTAGTTAGCATAAAAGATGCGATCAACGACAAACGAACAAATTATCGCTGATCATTCGATGCAAGTGTTTACACTGGATGATTGGGAACGTTCGTTAGTTCTAACTCATTTGGGCGGTTATCGTCCTGTGTAAAAGGCTCTTTCCAGGGGCTTTTTCCATAGACGGTAATCATTCACCATGGACAAGCAGAATTTTACACAAAAACAACTATTGTGGTTTTGCAGATTTTACAGTTGACTCACATTGGCAAGGAAAAACAAACTATTCTATTCACTAAAATGTTTGCGATTCTTGTTCTATTTTCTGTTTTGGGAACTGACATATGGTAGTAGTTAACGTTCAAGTGAATGGGGCTGAGCTGCAATACCAGACACATCCCATGGACAAGAGTGGCACTGTTTCTGGAACACATCAGCCATGTTTTTCTAATCTTTTACAACCCATTTTAATACTATAGAAGACACATTCTTGTCATGTATGATCTGGATGTGTCCATCAAGCATCTGACCATAGCATTAGTATTATTGCAGAGGTCCCATATTGTTACAGTGTCTCTCTAGCTAAATACAACATTGATAGCACACATTCTGGGCCATGTAGTGGTCAAAAAAATGCAGTGTTATCTAGCCTGGGGCATGGGAGTATTAGAAGTCACACGTGTGCTCAGATCACTCGTCACCTTCCTTCCCCAGCACGATGGTGAAGGAGGCCAGAGATATATCCATTGTAGGAAAGCTTCAGTGAATTGTGGCCTTGAATTTAAAAACAATGAATGATCCACTATAAATCTACAGACTGTCCCTAAGTAGTAAATGTGGTGTCAACTAAATGTACCACTGAGTGGATCACCAAACTGGAAGGCTGTAAACTACAAATCGTAGTGAATGATTCTGCGAAAGATGGAGCGCTGCTGATTCCCAGACACTTTAGGCTTCGTTCACATCTGCTCCAGGGCTCCGTTCCGACACAATGTCTGAGCTTTCCGTCGGAATGGAGCCCTGACTGACACAAACGCAAACCATTGACTGATCCGGTGCTAATGGTTTCCGTTTGTCTCAGTTGTACAAGGCTTCCGTCATTTTGTCGAAATCAATAGCGTAGTCGGCTAATCTATTGATTCTGTCAAAACGACGGAACCCTTGCACAACTGAGACAAACGGAAACCATTAGCACCGGATCCGTCACCATTCAAATCAATGGTGATGGAAACGTAAACTTTTGGTTTCCGTTTGTGTCAGTCAGGGTCCTGTTTTCCGACAGAAAGCTTTGTCGGAACGGTACCCTGGCGCAGATGTGAATGAAGCCTTACACAGGCCGAGAAGTAATTTAAGACAAATAATCCTTGCTGTGAGTAAAGGTTCTTTTACATGGGCAGTTAAACGAGCACCGATCGACAATACAGCATGTTGACCGGAGCTCCTTTACTACAGTTACATGGAGCAATGATCACAAGTATGGTGACGAATGATAGTTAATACGATCGCTCATCCTCATACATTTTTCATCTTGTCGGCAGCACATCCCCTATTTACACAGGGAGATGTGCAGCCGACAAGTTACCATTGTTTGCACGTCTAATCCGCTGGTCACTGCCCTGTTTACACATAGCAATGATTGGGACCGAGCAATCATACAAACACTCAGTATTGCTTCTTCTACCACTCTTCTCTGTTAATTGATCAGATAGGACACCACTACACCAAAAAACAGCAACAATATCCCATGTTTATACATAAAGCTTATTTCATCATATATACATGTAATTTTGTAATAGGGGATAGGTCCATTCTGCTAGGATCCCATGTGGCATATCACAATGAGCATTATGTAAACTTAAGGGGCTGGAGGCACAGGATTTCCATATACTCTTTCCATTGTGATGCTAGAAGAAAACAGACTCTGGGCAGTTACTTGTTAAACATTGCACAATAGGTATAGAATAAAAATATAGAAAACTCGGTTCTTACATATTAGCAGTCTTTCTTTAGGTCCACATTCCTGAGCTTGGAGGCTTTAGTTCGCAGATCATGGCCGATGTTTAACATTTTTGATCTATGATGTAATTTAGTTACAGTATTTGTAATTGACAGTTTGCTAAACCCATTGCATGCCGTATCTAATCCCTTACTGTCTTCATACGCAGAGATAATACATGACATGTTATTACAGTGCCTGGGGTTCTGCAGCTTTGCTAGAAAACAACAGTCAGTATAACATTCATTTCTTATCCATTTTTTCTACGTAATCTCTTAGGCCTCATGCACACGACCGTAGTGTTTTTCTGGTCCGCAAATTCCAGGACCGTGTTCCGTGAAATGTCCTCCGCAGTTCATCCGTATGTAATCCGCAGTTCATCCGTATGTAATCCGCAGTTCATCTGTATGTAATCCGCAAAATGCGGATAAAAAAAAAAGCCTAGGTAAAACAGGATGACAACAGAACTCATTCCCGGTCGTCGCCTAGCAACACTTCCGCAAATCCGCAAACTGCGGTTGACACACGGAGGTGTACCCGCATTTTCCACGGGCTCATTGACTTTTATGGGCATGTCCGCATTGAATTTGCGGGCCGTAATAAGACATGTCCTGAATTTGTGCGGCACGGATTTGCGGACATGCGGGGACCCGTGAAAACACGGATAGTGTGTATGGGCCCATAGAAATGGGTCCGCAATTCTCCCGTGGATTTTCGGGGGAATTGCGGACGCAAAAACACGTTCGTGTGCATGGGGCCTTAGTCTGTCAAATGTGGCTTTATAGATTTAGGCTGTACACTTTAGTTGTTTTGTGCAGTTGGGGTTGTAGACTGCCCCCGAGCAACGATTGGGCTGAAATGGGGAGCATACATTGGCATGAGAGCAAATCCTGGACTTTTATTTCATGATGTTTCTCCAGCATCTCCTGCATTCACTGTTGGGGTACTTACTTGAAAGTTGCATCCCTTCCCAATTACCATGCAGAACTCTTTTTGATAGGGAGTATTTTTTGTATACTTTTCAGCCGAAGTAAGTGAACCCTTCCTATAAGATTTCCTGATTACAGCAACTGTATATTTCCAGGATACATGAATGGGAAACCAGGTTGTTTATTTAGTTCTTAGGGTAGAAGAGACCAAAACTTTGTGCATGGTAAGTAGATAAGGCGCTGTTCTCTGGGAAGCCCTCCTCATAACCCAGCACCATTAGCATTACAAGCAGCTCAGGCACAGTGTCCAATTAAAAGGCAGAGCATTGTTTTCTTTTTTAAATCCATAATCCCCCCCCCCCTTTCCCAATGGGAATGTAGGTAGCGGCCTTCTTCACCTAACCCCTTGTCCCAGCCCTAAGTTCTTCTCACTGCCTAGAACTTCTGCAAACCCAAATTGCATATGTGACTGGTAATACCCCACCTTATTATTGTTATTAGGACAAAAAGATAAAGAAAATAAAGTAGAAGAAGAATAAATATATAACTGAATACATTTTTTTCACTGGTCCCAAGATCTGGGATCTAAATTGTAGTAGAGATTACAAGAGGAAAGGAAAGCTGCCGCTCAGCTACAGTCATGTATTTGTGGAGAACTTTTTTACGGTAGACATTATATTGGTATGGAGAGTTGTGTGGAGTATCTCGGTAACCATCTTTTACAAGTTTATTGTTATCTACTATGGGGAAGTTCTATCCAAACTGGTGCAAAGGAGAAAGAGCAGTTGCCCATAGCAACCAGTCCGCTCAACCTGGTTGGCTGCTATGGGCAACTGCTCCTGAATATGGGCTCATAGGTATATTTGTAGAATGGCTATGGGCCATCATGCTAAAAAGAATCCATGCAGAGATTTATGGCATTACTTTGCAGTTTGTATAGTTTTAATTGCTTTCCCCGTGAAGTCATTCTTTTTGTGGGTTCTGGTTTCTGCATCTTCATCAAGTTATTTTACACACGGAATTCTCCTCACTTTTTCAGAGTGACTGTGCACGGTTTCCTGCGGTGATGCATGTCATTCCCGTCTGTTCTCTATTAGCCAACTCCCATGTGGTTAGCAGTAAATGTCTTCCATCTCTACCTAAGCCATAATAGATAACAGCCACATTTCATTCCAAGTTTCTTAAAAAAAAGTCTTGAGAACACAAATGAATATCATTGTCTGCTGTACAATGATGAGTTTCACTATTTTGTCACTGTGCCCAGTGTCTTGCTTGCAGAGAGAAGAACAAGCAGACGCTCGCTAAACAATTCTCTGACTCATAATATTTCCTTGGGGCATAACTGCACCAGCCAAGTATAACACGGAGTTATGTATGCAAATCATGCAAAAATCCATGCAAAAAAGAGCGAGGGAGCCTACTAATAACATATAGGACTATCGCTGATGCTGGGACGTGCCGCCCTCATCAACCAAACAGTTCAAAGTAGAGTAGGTCCACATCCTACAAGGGTTTGCTTTCTTTATGAAATAAGTTGCTACTGTTACTTTTTATAGTATAGTATATATACTTTTTCAACATAACACCCTCTCCCTGTGTTAATTGTCTTTCTGCTTTATAGTTTTTTTATTTTTTATAATTTTTCTGGGTAGCCTACAGAACACGGGGCAAACACTGTTTTAAAGATAACATTAAAGTGTAGCTAAACGTTTGACAAACTTCTGACATGTCATAGTGACATGTCAGAAGTTTGGATTGGTGGGGGTCCGAGCACTGAGACCCCCACCAATGGCTAGAACGCAGCAGCTGAAGCGCTCATGTGAGCGCTCAGCCGCTTCGTGTCTGTTCGGCTTTTTCCAGAAAGCCAATGTATCGGAGTACGGGCTCATAGACTTTCTATTGAGTCCGTACACCGATACATTTATTTTGCCGAACAGACACGAAGCGGCTGAGCGCTCACACGAACACTTCAGCTGCTTCGTTCTAGCGATTGTTGCGGGTCTCAGTTCTCGGACCCCCACCAATCCAAACTTCTGACATGTCTCTATGACATGTCAGAAGTTTGTCAAACGTTTAGCTACACTTTAATGACACATTAATAAATACCAGATATCTTTGCCTTGGAAGATTTCCACTATTCAGTGACGCTTTATTGGATAGTAAGTTAATTACATTTACTCCAGAGCTTTAGGCGTAAAAATGCAGCATTTTTTTTCTACATTTCATGTCCGTGTGCCACCAGTGTGCGTTGTGTATCGGCATCAGTGTGCTTTGCGTGTGGCATGCGTTTTTCACGTCCGTGCAAGCACTTCTTTTTATTCTTCTCTGCATTTCTTTGTAACAGATGCATGAAAAATCATCCTTGTGCTGTCCGTGGTTTTCACACATGCATAGACTTCATTGGGCGACTAGGTGCGCAAAAACGCACCAATATAGGACATACAGTGAGTTTCATGCAACGGACACTCGCTGCGTGAAAACGCACACATGTCTGAATAGCCCCATTGAAATTAATAGGTCCGTGTGCTGTGAGTTATTTCAACGCACAGCACACGGACAAGGATCACGCCCATCTGGATGAGCCCTTAAATTGAAAATAAATATTCTCTATTCATTGTTATTTCTTCTCGAATACAATAGTTATCTTATGCAGAAATGCTCTCTGATACTCATCTATCCCTGGACATACAGTCTCTTATTGACGTCTAGAGTACAGAACAAACAGCAGAGGTTAAGCTTATCCTAGACAGTAGATTTTTGATGGTATATCCCATTGATCATTTAGTGTCTAAGGGGCTTGGCAGAATCCCATTGATGTTTCTTGTCTAATCCTATTGTCCTCCTTGGAGATAAGTGGCTCTAAATATGTTTGGCGGCTAGTCATTACCACAGGGAGCAGGCACATTTACTTGAGACACATAACCATATTTCAGTGAAAGCAGGGCCTAATGGTTGAAGAATCAGCTGAATACTTATTTATTGTTCATGGATAGCTGAAGGCTTGAAAAGTAGAAAAATCAAAAAAACAGAGTGGCAAAATCTGAAGTAAAATCTTTTTAGGACACTGATTGTTAAAAAAAATACATCTAAAATGATGGGAGTGATTTTCCATGAGGAAAATCGTTCCATTGTTGCAAATATTCATGTGTATTGCTGAAACATGTATTTTCTTGCTACAGTTGCAGATTATTTAATCAATACGACCAGGAAAAATTTGAAAAAATTCCTATACCTGAAAATATTTCCACCTATCAGAACAAAAAGTTTAAGCCATCACTAAATCCATTAATGGTTGACGTTTCTAGTTGGATCAGTAATAATTATAATTATGTTTTTTGGACAGCTTAGCATATGACTACATCTATAAATTGCCTGCACCTAAAGCTTACTATAAATGGCCACATTTTGCACGGATACCCAGCAAGACATTTGCCCGCTCTCAGAAACCCCACTGCGCCAGTGGCATCAAGGCTCTGTGGTGGTCGGGTGATATTTGCCTATAAGAAAAGGGATTGTATAACTCTTTCAAGGATTTACAGCGATGATGAGCACTTCCGAAGCAGTCATTAGTAGCTGCCTACACAGCCCGATTGTCAGCTTAGGTGTCTCATTGGCAAGAAAAACGTAACTGGACTTTAGGGTAGCTTTAGAGGGACAACAGCAGTCGCTTAAGCATCTGACCTTCTATTTACCTCCTGAGCAGTGAACACCAGCCTCCCTTTCCTCTGGAAAGCATTGAGACCTTTCCGATGGACAAGGTCAGGGATCCTACCGATGATGCTTGGAGGTTTTCATAACTTGAGAACCCAAGTATCTGTATCAAAAGATAATGCAAAACATGTACTGACACCCACTTAAGCTAAGACATCGCTGAGGGTCTTGGAAAACCCATTTCCTACTAGTTAATATTTATGTAGGGGCAGGTATACTTTTTTAAGAAAATCTCAAATTATAAATTTCTTATTATTATGCGACTTTTTATTCTCATGTTGTCACACATTTTAGCCATGTTTACATTAATAAAATATATTCTTATAATGTCCTTCACATACAATAGAGTAAATTGTAGAAGGAGGGAAAAGCAGTACATAAGTCAAAACTTGTCAATCCCAAAGGCACACTCAACAGGACGATTGCCAGGCAACAAAAAGAAAATACAATTCTGTGTTTTTGACAATCTCTGCTTCCTGTTTGGCGTTGCTAGTCATATTTTCCTAATGTTGTTCTTTTGCCTGATTATATCACTGATGAGATTGGTTGGCAGGCAGTTCTACGTGTATATTACTGTACGTTTTTTATAAACAAAGTTACTGAAAGAGAAATTCTCCCTTAAATTAACATAAATCACATGTCAATGTGTGTCCTTGGGTTGTTCTTGTCTATAAAAAAATCTCTTTCTGGTAAATTTTGGTGGCGACCAATATATTCTCCATCTCATCTTCCACAGGGATTGTTGTGCAGCGTTCCTAGATACCTGTTAGGGAAATCTGTCAAATTCACACTGTTTTTGCAACGACCGTAAACGTCATTGGAAAGATCTGAACACATGCGTGCCGTGGTCCCTCCTATATGTGACTACCTGCACTTGCTGAATGCTTGTAGCGGGAAGTGCTCTTTAAAGGAATTGTCTAGCTGAGAAAAAAACATTAAAATTGAGCATGTTATAAAATTGCAACAGATGTCATACTCACCTGAAATAGCCAGTGATTGGCTGCAACGGTTACATGTCCGTGCCTGGACATCATCGATGGAGTAGGATGTAGAGACCGGCGTGGGATGCGGGAAGCATCGGAACCGGAGTGAGTGGGGATTGGTGAAGTGACTATAACTTCTTTTGTTATTTTATAACATGCTCAGCTGTTTCCTAAAGATTTTTTTCCTGGCTGGACAACCCCTTTAAAGTACCCTAACGGGGAATTCTGTGCAGATGGAGCGGGCTTTCCTTCTGCAAATCACATATCTTGCTCTGGAGGACCCAGGAAGTGTAATGCTTACCTTTCTTTCTAGTGGTGCTGCAGGGAATCTGAACACTTGCTGCTGGCTTCCCCCACACTTTACAACAGATCATTGGTAACACCAGTGGGAAACTTTGTAATCATCAGCTTATCGTCATGGGACCATTCTAACAAAAGGGGGAATGTCGGAGGATACAACAAAAACAATTTACCATCTTTGTGAGGTAATGGTCTCTAAAGACAAAGCACAGACAGTGTGGCATAGTAATAGTGTATAGACTTGAAACTGAAAAAAGCCAGAAAGCTATAGCCACATATGCCCTAGGAAAGAAATGGGAAAAGTTACATTTCCTGTAGTTTAGCAGTTCCAATAAATCCCCTCATGGAAGCGACCAACCATTATTGCTACCGTTAGTCATTTTTGGTTAAACAAAAGCAAACAATAAAATAATTGTGTGTAAATAAATCTTTAACCAGGAAAACGTTGTGGAGGATGTCACTATATTTACATTACACTTATGCATTTAGCGTAGCATACTGTATCTTAAATAATCTGCCTACTTTACTAAGTTGATATCAGACATTTGTATTCATTATCACGGCTGTATATATAATTTACGTCATGCTGAGTAGACTTTCAGTAGTGTAGTCATTTGAATTTCAATGTTCGCCCTGGCCGGGAGGGGATACGTTATATCAGGAGAAACATGTCAGGAAGAGGAGGGGGGGGGGGGGGGTGGATATTCCATTCGCTCCCTTCATTTCTTTGCGCTGCACTGCTGCCCCTCTGTGGATCGCTGTGGAACATGAGTTGGAAAATTGATCCATCATATGTCATTTTGTAAAAGTACAACTCACAGACAGTGTAATGGAGAACACATGTAGCCGGCCTTCATGTAGCCAATGTATATACAAACTATATACACAATCGGGTGTTTTTGTTTGGAATTATGTTTACTTCTTCATATGGTTATAGCAAATTTTATATACACAGATTTACAGGGAAAATAATTTCCTTTGACTTCGACATAAGTATATACAGGGTAAATTGCCATCACAGTTGCAAACAGAAACTCTCTTGTGATGTAGCAGTGTTAGGCAGTAGAGTACATAGAAGAGCGGGCCCCATAGCAAAGACAAAAATAAGGCCCCCATTAAGGTGCCCGATTATACCACATACGACAGAAGTGCTTGTTGTTTATTACCCCTCCATGCCTTGACCGTAACCCTTGTGCCAGTACCTTACCCCTTGTTTGCTTAAAATATAGATTTGCTGGAGAGGGTGAAGTCCTTCACAAGTTCTCACCACCCTATTGCAAAGGGGAAAAACGTTGATGTCCCTCTATGTAAGGTCAGAAGCACATGGAGGTACAGATCTCTATGGGCACTCCCTTCTGCATCCATGTGAAACCTTTAACCTTTCCCGATTATATGGATGTATTCATGGGTCCTTACTTCCATTGAGTTTGCTGTTGCAATACTATGCTTTGTCAATAGGTGGCCACTGTTCACATAGGATGAGATCTGCTCCCATTCGAGGCTCTAAATATAAAACACATGCATGGAACTGTAGTACAACTCCATGTGTAAGTCCAGCCTCATATGCCTAGATGTCGAGTACAGGGTTCCATGATGCAACTGTCATGCAACATATTTTTCTCATAAAAGTCAATGGAAAATAAAGTCAATGGAAAATTCACACTACTGCCACATCACATAGAAGTTGTAATTCTGTATAGTGTGAACCCGGCAAATTTATAAAATAATAGATCATGTGACATCTCAAGTTACACCTGAGTTAATTGCGGCAAAAAATGCGATATGACCACAACGTGTGAATATACACTTACTGATCATGTCTTATTAACGTTACATGAATGAATCATATCAAGAGCCAGTTCTTCAACGAATCTATAACTTAATATGAAAATACTTTGTGGTTTGCCCTATTCACATAATGGTAGAGGAGAATTATGAATATCTTTCCAGTTATATCAAAGATATCAGCCAACGTTTTTTTACCAGTCATGAAATAACCCCAGCTTCTTGCCTTTATTCTCTATGTAAGGCTTGTTTCACACAACCAATATCTAGCAGCATGCTAGGATCCATGTTACGGTGGCAACACTACTTTTTATTATGTAAGGTAATTATTGTCTATGTTTTATAGATGGCACTAGCACCACTTCTAAAAGAAAAAAACGGCCTGTAAAGCCAACCATACACATTAGATAGCTGTGGGCCAAACACTTATTTGGCTGAAAACTCTCTCTCCTGACTTCTATAAACATGTATATTCGGCTTAGCCAAGTGCGCATGTTTATCTCAATAGGGAGAGGAGAATCAGCTGCATTCAGACACCGCTTGTAGTGACGCACCTCCTGGGGGAACAACGTATCAGACATGTTGAAATCCGAGATGACTGATCCTTCTTTCCCCTGTTATCTGTGATCAAGCAAGTCTTGGGCTGTTCCCATGCACATTTAGGGTATGATCACACGCAAACTCAACCACGCCTGAAAATACGGAGCTGATTTCAAGGGAAAACAGCTCCTGATTTTCAGACGTTTTTTAAGCCACTCGCGATTTTCGCTGTGTTTTTTATGGCCGTTTTTGGAGCTGTTTTCAATAGAGTCAATGAAAAACGTCTCCAAAACCATCACAAGAAGTGACCTGCACTTCTTTTTCGCGGCTGTTTTTTTACGCTGCCGTTTTTCAAAACAGCCGCGTAAAAAAACAGCCCGTCGGAACAGCCCGTTTTCCCATTGCAATCAATGGGCAGATGTTTGTAGGCGTTCTGCTTCCGATTTTTCTGCCATTTTTCGGGCATTTTGGGCCGGAAAAACGTCCAAAAATAGGCCGTGTGAACATACCCTTAGGTTTGGCCAATATTAGGTCTTAATCACACGAGCGTGTCCAATTTGCATCCACAAAAAAAAAAGTAAATTTTTCATGCCCATGGCTGTCCCTGTTGCATCAGTGTGGTTTCTGTGTGTCATCCGTTTTTCTCGTCCGTGTTTTTCTCTGCAAGCACATCCTGGGTTTACTTTTTTCTTTCTCTCTGCATCTCTTTAGCAACTGATGCGTGAAAAACGGACACCACACGGATGTCGTCCGTGAGCTATTCCTGATATTTACACAGCTATAGACTTCAATGGATGAGTCTGATCCGCAAAAACGAAGCAGAATAGGAGATGCTGTGAGTGTCACACAACAGACACACGCTCCATGAAAAAACACGGACGTGGAAATAGCCCCATTGAATTGCATTTGTCAGTGTGCTGTCCGTTATTTAAGCAAACAGCACATGGACGTGAAATACGTTCATGTGAATAAGGCCTTAAATGAGCACAAGATGGGTATGGGACCGCTAGTGTCTAACAGTGGGGGAACCCAGCAGCAAGTGTTCTATCCCCCTGCAGCACCACTACAGGAGAAATAAAGTATTACACAGTGCCCACTGACATCAGTGAACTGTTCTTGTAATTAACAAACACAGGTCCTCTAGATTGAGAGCCACTCTTTGGGCCCTTTTATACGGGCCAATTATCGGGATAACAAACGTTCACAGAACGCTCGTTCATCGGCTGATCATATAGTTTCTGCAGGAATTTTTTTTATAGTTGTCGGCAGCACATCTCCCTGTGTAAACGGAGACGTGCTTCCAACATGATAGAAATGTATGAGGACGAGTAATTGTAGTAACGACCGCTCGTCCCCCATACGTAGCGCCTTGTGAAAAAAGCAAAGGAGCGCCGATCAACGTCTTGTGTATCGGCGCTCGTTATTACGGCCAAAATGGGCCAGTGTGAAATTACCCTTTGTCTCTCTATCTAACAGATTTGGGTCCCTTAAAAGAAAAAAAAAGTCAGTCCTTTAAAATGTTGCTGTTATGATACAGTGTGTCTATGCATCCCTGATCAATGTATCATAGGAACCAAGTAATCCATTTGCACAACCTGCTGCCAAAAGCTCCAGAGATTATTTGGTGCCAGCATACATAAAAAGATATTTACATATAACGTGAAGTTGTCCTCTCCTGACAGATGCTCTACCAGCTTTGATGCGGTTTCCTGACTACAATCTGTATTCTACATTGGTATAACATAAAATGTGATAGCATCATTTTCCCAAACAAGGGCTTATTTTATTTGCATGTAAGACTGTCTGGACATGGGGAAATATCATGCTAAGGAAGGATGTAGTTCTATATACCCAACCCTGTTCTATTAATGTAATAATATCTTTATGGTGTTCTATGTGTTTGCCTCTGTATGATGTCATTCTAAAAACAGGGGTCTCTCACCAAGAAATGTCTATGAACTATTCCAGCAAATAAATGCAAGAAAAACAAATAATGCCAGTACTACATAAAGCATGCTTGGATGGAGCCAATCCCTGTCCTTATACGCGCCCCATCCATCACATTCCCATATACACTATTTTAATAAGAATCCCCCAATTTGACTTCCAAGAATAGGACTTTCTTAGGAAAGTCTTCCAGCAATAACTGCTGACAGCAGATCACAGGGGAAAGAAGGATCAGACATCTTGGATTTCAACATGTCTGATACTTTGTTCCCCCAGGAGGTGCGCCACTGCCAGAGGTGTCCGAACGCAGCTGATTCTCCTCTCCCTATTGAAATAATCATGCACAATTGGAACCCCCACCATCAGCTGTACCCTGTGAGATCTGCTCACGCATAAGGAGTTGTCCAAAGAGGACAACCCCTTTAAGCATTACTTTTATATATTCCAGAAAAGCTGAATTACACAGAACTGTGGCGAAGGGAAACACAAAATGTCGACCTCACCGGACCCTGCAGGCAGACATAAAGATTTACATCAGGTGGTGGTGCTTCTAGTTTGGGGACAATATTATTAGGTTGTGTTGAATGAAGAATGGGATGTTTCAGAAGAATGCAGCTGTATTTGCATTAGGCCTCTCTCTGATGGCTGGTGCTGATCATTATGACTTTGGTTGTATTGTGTGTGTGAGTCATTACTGAAATCTATGATGTCAGTCATCTCTCAATGTCTCAGAATAGGACTGTGAGGGTGAAAATAGGGTGGGGATGCTGCACACTTCATTGCAGGGCTCATAGTTGCAGAGATAGCAGAACTTGGGGAAGCATATGGTATAGGGGTGTGTGACTGGAAGGAACTCAAGTGGTGGGTGTAACGGAAGGAGTGAGGATGGGTGTGCCAGTACTGTATGAACAAGCAGCCACAACACTTTACCCAGCCTAGCTTATATAAAAACCACAGCAGAGATAACTAAACAGCTACATACAAGCTGGCAGTGGTTAAATTGATGGGTACTGTTGTCATTTCTGAATTCTCTCGCACACCTATATATATTCCGCCGATACGAAGAAATATACAAGTTAAATCTAGCTTTCTCATTTAAATATTTCTTGCATTATATCAACCAAATATGCTGCTACAACTTTATCTTTCTAATTTCCAATTAGATTTACATGCTAGAGTCGACCTGGGCATAGCAGTAGAATTCTATCACAGCTGTGCCCACGTACAAAATAGGTACACTACCCCCACTCCCTGACATACACATATGCACGCTAAGTCATATTTTTTTCATACCCATTTTAAATGTCTCTACAGTGCCCTATAAGTGCCAGCCAAGGGTTTATAGTGATAGCATCCTGCACAGTGTTATTTTGAATTAGGTAGGGGCTCAGTTACAGCTTTTGTATCTCTCGCTCCTCTACTTGCTACAATGTATCAGTGTAGGAAAATGTATTAGGGCATGACCAGACGTGGCGGATTTCTGCGTTGCAGATTCTGTTGCGGCTCTGCCTAAAACGGGCATTAAATTGATGCGGACTAGCCGTTGCGTATTGAGGTGAAAGTACTTCCCTTCTCTCTATCAGTGCAGGATAGAGAGAAGGGACAACCCTTTACCTAGTAAAAGTAAAATAAATTCTTACTTACCCGGCCGTTGTCTTGGTGACGCGTCCCTCTCTTGACATCCAGCCCGACCTCCCTGGATGACGTAGTCCATATGACCGCTGCAGCCTGTGATTGGCTGCAGCCGTCACTTGGACTGAAACGTCATCCCGGGAGGCCGGACTGGAGGAAGAAGCAGGGAGTTCTTGGTAAGTAGGAACTTCTATTTTTTTTACAGGTTGATGTATATTGTGATCGGAAGTCACTGTCCAGGGTGCTGAAACAGTTACTGCCGATCGCTTAACTCTTTCAGCACCCTGGACAGTGACTATTTACTGATGTTGCCTAGCAACGCTCCCATAATTACGGGTGCACACACGTAGTCACCCGTAATTACGGGAGCCCCATTGACTTCCTCGGTCTGGCTGTAGACCTAGAAATACATAGGTCCAGCCAGAATGAAGAAATGTCATGTTCGTAAAACCAATACGCTCCGCAGCACACATAACATCTGCGGACTTCATTGCGGAATTTCGACTCTCCATTGAAGTCAATGGAGAAATTCCACAATGAGTCCGCTACACTTCCGCAACAGCCAGTGTATGCTGCGGACACCAAATTCCGCTCCGCAGCCTATGCTCCGCAGCGGAATTGTCCGCAACGTGTAAACGAACCTAACTAAAAAGCTGTGGAAAGCAATGGAGAAACGTGTACGCTTCGGATTTCCAGCAATTCCGCCACGTCTGGTCATGCCCTTAGTGTGCAGACACATGCGAAAGATTTTGTTGCAGAAATTTCTGCGACTGAAAATAATTTCTATTCATATGAATGTCGTTGTTTCTGCAGCAAGTACCTGGATTTCGGCAATTTCCATTCAGATAAATGGAACTGATTTTCAGTAGCAGAAATTTGATCTAGGAGTTCAAATCTCATTTACATGGCTGGGATTATAATCATCTGCTATAATCCGTGCGGATAATCTGCAGGAATTTCTGCCCAGTGTGAATTCAGTTAAACTCCCAGCATGATATCAAGGCATGGGGAATTGTAGTTGTAGAATTGTAGTTTCCTAATCACAGTGAGATGTGCTGCCGACAACGATAATATTTAACGTTATATGAACTCTCATATGCACGATAATCTGCCAGTGTAAAGCCCCCTTTTCCGCCGTGTTCAGCACGGAGAGCAGCTAGACGGGATGGGAGTGACTCAATAAGGTGCTGTTCGGTGGTCTCAGGTATCTGGAGCCATGCTGACTGCTGTGCATCCCACATTTGCTGGAGGGTCCGTGGGGGAGGATCCAAAGAGCGAACAAGATGATCAAGATGGTCCCACAGATTCTCAGTTGGGTTCAAGTCTGGCAAATTAGGGGGCCAGGGAAGTACTTAGAAGTCTTGGTTGTGCTCTTCCAACCATTGTCGGACATTTCCATCCGTGTGACATGTCACATTGTCTTGCTGGAAGATTTCATCTGCCCCAGGGAAGACAAAAAGCATGTATGGGTGGACGTGATCTGCAACGATGGAGTCATACCCAAATCGGTTCAAAGTGCCTTCTACATGGATGAGTGGGCCAAGAGAATGCTATGAAAAAATTCCCCAGACCATAACGCTGCCGCCACCAGCTTGTTCTCTTCCAGTAATGGTTGCAGGGTGTTTGTTCTCTGATGTTTCTCGCCTGAATCGCCAACGTCCATCTGTTCGATGAAGCAGAAAAAGTAGCTCATCGGAGAAGGCAACCCTTTGGCAATCAACGGTGTCCCAATTCCGACACTGCTGGGCAAATTGAAGCTGGTATTTCCGATGCACCTTTGTTAGCATAGGAGCAGTGACCATCCGTCTGCTTCGGAGCCCCATGCGCAGTATGGTTCGCCGAGCTGTTGTTTTGGACACATGTCTGGTAGCTCCTGGTTGATTTTCACTGTAAACTGCTCCACTTTAGCACCACTTTGTTCGTTTGGTCATCGCGCACTTTCGTAGCTGACGTTCACCTCTCACATCAATTGCCAGTGGTGCTCCACAGTTTCCACTTCGGTTATTCCCAATGGTGCCATTTATCCACTCACGATACACTTTCAGCACAGCAGAACGAGAACAGTTCACAAACTGCGCCATGTGAGAAATACTGCCACCCATGGCACGTAAGCCAATAATCATCCCTTTTTGCAACTGTGATAAATCGTCCCTTTTACCTATGACAACAACGAGTGATATGTGTTCAGATGGCCTATCGCACACCTTATATATCCACCAAGCCAGCCCACGATCACTTCCTTCATGGGCTACATGCTGCCGAAAGTAGGAGGTGGTCGTAACAATGTGACTCGACCGTATATATATTGGATAGATGTATAAATGATTAAGATATTCATAGTAATACACATTTTGTTTGTAGACCTTGTTCCACATAAAGGCAGCTACAGCATCCGTAATAGGACAACTGATGGAACGGGCCACATTTTTTTTCTCGTGGATTCCATATGAATCTGCAGATAAACCACTGAATTATTAGATATTCAGGGGTATGGCAAAGCAGGGTGACAGCCCATGTTTGGCACCCAGTATTTCCATAATCAGACATAACTAATAAAAGCCTGAATATAATTAGAGATTAAGGGCCTTTTACACCTGACGATATTCGGCCGATTGAGTGAGCGCCGATCATCGAGAAATCATTGATCGGCACTCGTTTGCTCCTGTCACACGAAGCTATGGATGGGGACGAGCAGTCGTTACTCTGATCGCTCGTCCCCATACATTATCATATAGGCAGCGCGTCTCCCTGTTTCGGGGGATGTGCTGCCGACAACGATAATATTTAACTTTTTAAAAGCGATACGATCAGCAGATGATCGAACATTTGTTTGTTTATCTGCTGTTCGCTGCCCTATTTACACAGGGCAATTATTGGGAACACTTGTCTGCCCCATAATCGCCCAGTGTAAAAGGGCCTTTAGACTAGAGGTTGAAGGGAGACTCCATTTCCCTGTAGATGTTTTATGAACAAAATGTAGAAAGGAGTCCGGATTGTCAGCTGTGAGCCTGTATCTGTCTCATGTAAAATCGGTCATCTCGTTGTAACCCTCTTGTCTAGTGCTTTTCAATGTCCTGCACTATGCTCATGTTAATTCCTCTATTGTAACCTTTGCAAAGCACAACATACACTGCTGGCCCACAGTCAATTACTGTATACAATACTGATAGGTAATCTAGGGTCATCCTGTTGGAGTATATGTAATAACTATGACTATGTCCTAACTTCCAGGGTCACAATTGAATACAGTTATTGCAAACCACAGAGGTAACAAGAGGCAAATCCTACTGTGAACTAAGCAGAAGCTCTGGCTTTGCATTATAGGATCTCATGCATTTCTAGTTAGGAATATATATAAGGCCGGATTTACACGAGTGTGTGCGTTTTGCGCGCACAAAAAACACGGAAGTGTTCGCGCAACAGCTGTCAAACTGAATGAAAACAGAAAAGCACCACGTGCTTTTCTGTTTACAAACATCCAAACGGAGTGTCATAATTATGGCGGCTGCGTGAAAATCACGCAGCCGCGCATCATACGGGGCTGCCACACGGAGCTGTTAAGTGCCTTTTGCGCACACAAAATGCCGCATTTTTTGCGTGCGCAAAACGCACACGCTCGTGTGAATCCGGCCTTAGGGTAGGTTCACATGACATATGTTTGAGGCAGAAAAATAAGAGGCTGATTTCAAGAGAAAGGCGTTCATTGAAAAGGTTAAAAATCTGCCCAAAAAACGCCTCAAGAACTGACACTTCTTTTTTACAAGTCGTATTTTTACGCCGCGTTTTTTAAACAGCGATGTAAAATAACGTCTCGTACGCACTACACAGGGTTTTACCATTTGAATTCAATAGCAAGCTGTTTTCAAGGCGTATTTTAAAAATTAATGCTTATTGTTTTACGCTCCGAAATATGCCTGAAAAAACTCTGTGTGAACATACCCTTACAGCTGGGACTAACAAGCCACACCCTGCCGCGCCCCATATGAAACAGAAAATTAAAGCGGAAAGGTATTAAAATAGGTGCAAAGGAAAAGGGTAGTAGTTGCCAATGGCAACCAACGAGGTCGTTGCTTTCACTCTCCACAAAGGCCTTTGCAAAATGGGAGGTTGAATTTGGTTGCTATCAACAACTACTACACTCTTCCTTTACGCCTGTTTTCAATCACCTCCAACAAAGTGTCCCAAGTGTTTGATAAATATGGATAAATAAATGTGTGGTGTCTTTTTTAAAGGAGCGGTTCTAGGATGCCTCAAACCATTTCTGCATGCAGAGACGCAATTGTTTTGCTTTTCACATGTTTTTTTTTTTCAAAAGAAAGAAAATTCTACAAACACGCAATGGAAAATGCTCTTTTTGAAAAAGCTAAAAGTGAATTAGAATTTTTCAGATCTCATTATACATGTAACATCTGGACGCTGCATTGTTTTCACCTTAGGAAATCTGCCCTGCTGTGTCCACAACTCCTAAATATTTCACTGCCTGAGGGGCATTCTTAATTTCTGCAGAAATACTTGCTATGTGTTCTGGCAAAGTGAGGGAATAGTATGTACCCACTGACACACTAGCATCAGAACAAAGCACAGGCATGTGTAACTAAATCCCTCAACTGCTTCCATTTTAAGGAAATTTTTGAACTGAAACAAATTCCGACCTCCTGTAAGACATTAGTAAGTCCTGCGGTCAGCCGGCTGCACACAGCATTCCCAGTCACATGACTCATCCCCCTTCACTGAGAACAGGGGCTTCCTCAGGACAAAACATTGGACTTCTGTGATCATACAAGAGGTCGGGGCTGGAGAGGCAGCCTCAGGCAGTATGAAACATTGAAGCATGAGCTCACCTATATACTGCAGAGTATTGCTTTAATAGCTGCTCCTTAAAGGGATTGTCCCACCACAACAACTTATCACCTATCCACAGGATAGGTGATAAGTGTTTGATTGCTGGGATCGATCATCGATCAAAAGAACGGGGGTACCGAATCACCTTATCAATGTAGTGCTGTGGTTGACTATCTCCGGCAGTCCCATAAATAATAAATGGAATGGCAGAGCGCATGCTTGACCTGCCGCTCCATTCATAAGGGAATTCAGAACCCCCGTTTTCGATTGGTGGGGGCCCCAGAAGTGGGACCCCAGCGATCAAACACATATCACCTATCCTATTGATAAGTGATATGTTTTTGTGGTGGGACAACCCCTCACTCTCATGTTAGTCTTTTTCTGCACATATCTATAAAAAGGGTACCTGTCACCTCTCCTGACATGTCTATTTTAGTAAATACT
Source organism: Rhinoderma darwinii (assembly GCF_050947455.1). Lineage (NCBI taxonomy): Eukaryota > Metazoa > Chordata > Amphibia > Anura > Rhinodermatidae > Rhinoderma > Rhinoderma darwinii. The sequence goes on along the minus strand of NC_134694.1, from coordinate 18,632,091 downwards.
TGTATTATCCATAATTCTGGGGGAAAAAAACGTATAACTCGTTGGTTGTATATTGTAGTGTATTAAAAGAGGCATGGACTCGCGGGACAGAGATGTAATATTACCACTTTACAAAGCATTAGTGCGGCCTCTTCTAGAATATGCAGTTCAGTTCTTGGCTCCAGTTCATAGAAAGGATGCCCTGGAGTTAGAAAAAATACAAAGAAGAGCAACGAAGCTAATTAGGGGCATGGAAAATCTAAGTTATGAGGAAAGATTGAAAGAACTAAACCTATTTAGCCTTGGAAAAAGACGACTAAGGGGGGACATGATTAACTTATATAAATATATTAATGGCACATACAAAAAATATGGTGAAATCCTGTTCCTTGTAAAACCCCCTCAAAAAACAAAGCAGGACTCGCTCCGTCTGGAGAAAAAAAGTTCATTCTGCAGAGGCGACAAGCCTCCTTTAGGCCGGATTCACACGAGCGTGTGCGTTTTGTTCACGCAAAAAACGCAGCGTTTTGCGTGCGCAAAAGGCACTTAACAACTCCGTGTGTCAGCCCCGTATGATGCGCGGCTGCGTGATTTTTGCTCAGCCGCCATCATTATGACATTCCGTTTGGATGTTTGTAAACAGAAAAGCACGTGGTCTATTCATAGTTTTCATAGTTTTTACTGCTGTTGCGCGAATCACACGCATCCCACGGAAGTGCTTCCGTGTGGTGCGCGTGATTTTCACGCACCCATTGACTTCAATGGGTGCGTGATGCGCCGAAATACGCACAAAGAACGGAAATGTCGTGAGTTTTACGCAGCGGAATCACGCTGCACAAAAATCACTGACATTCTGCACTGCCCCATAGACATAATGCGTTTTGAGCGCGCAAAAAATGCGGTGTTTTGCGCACGCAAAAGGCACTTAACAGCTCCGTGTGTCATCACCATATGATACGCGGCTGCGTGATTTTCGCACAGCCGCCATCATTATGACACTCTGTTTGTATGTTATCATACTTCTTACTGCTGTTGCGCGAATCACGCACGTCCCACGGAATTGCTTCCGTGTGCTGCGCGTGATTTTCACGCACCCATTGACTTCAGTGGGTGCGTGATGCGCGAACAGCGCAGAAATATAGGACATGTCGTGCGTTTCACGCAGCGGACACACGCGTGAAAATCACGGACTGTCTGCACGGCCCCATAGGCTAACATAGGTCGGTGCAACGCGCGTGAAAATGCACGGACGTATTACACGTTTGTATAAATTCGCCTTCAGTCTGTATAGGGACACACCACCAATAGGTAAAATGTCTATGAGGAATAACAGAGGAACGGCACAACTTAGAGTTCTAAGAAAAGATGCTCCAGAATTGTTATTTCCATTTGGAATACAATTATTGACTAAAACAGACAAGTCAGGAGAGGTGACCGGTCCTTTGTAAATGGAGAGAGAGGTTACTTTGCTACTCATCATATACTGTGTCGTGTTTGCAGACAAACTCATAAGTGCGCACTCATAGCCCAGGAGAGAATGGATTTCACATACGCCCTTGGCCTGAATTATCAAAACATTCCCTAAACAAGAATGCAGCAATGGAGATTAGCAGTTTGGCCACAATGAGGCTGAATATAGTAAAGATCATTGCAGTGGTTTCTGTTAAAGAGGCTCTGTCACCAGATTTTGCAGCCCCTATCTGCTATTGCAGCAGATAGGCGCTACAATGTAGATTACAGTAACGTTTTTATTTTTAAAAAACTAGCATTTTTGGCCAAGTTATGACCATTTTTGTATTTATGCAAATGAGGCTTGCAAAAGTACAACTGGGCGTGTTGAAAAGTAAAAGTCCAACTGGGCGTGTATTATGTGCGTACATCGGGGCGTTTACTACTTTTACTAGCTGGGCTTTCTGACGAGAAGTATCATCCACTTCTCTTCAGAACGCCCAGCTTCTGGCAGTGCAGACACAGCCGTGTTCTCGAGAGATCACGCTGTGTCGTCACTCACAGGTCCTGCATCGTGTCAGACGAGCGAGGACACATCGGCACCAGAGGCTACAGATGATTCTGCAGCAGCATCAGCGTTTGCAGGTAAATCGATGTAGCTACTTACCTGCAAACGCTGATGCTGCTGCAGAATCAACTGTAGCCTCTGGTGCCGATGTGGCCGACACGATGCAGGACCTGTGAGTGACGTCACAGAACTGCACTGCCAGAAGCTGGGCGTTCTGAAGAGAAGTGGATGGATGATACTTCTCATCAGAACGCCCAGCTAGTAAAAGTAGTAAACACGCCCCGATGTACGCACATAATACACGCCCAGTTGTACTTTTACTTTTCAACACGCCCAGTTGTACTTTTGCAAGCCTCATTTGTATAAATACAAAAATGGCCATAACTTGGCCAAAAATGCTCGTTTTTTAAAAATAAAAACGTTACTGTAATCTACATTGCAGCGCCGATCTGCTGCAATAGGAGATAGGGGTTGCAAAATCTGGTGACAGAGCCTCTTTAAGGGGGCACAATGCAAAGAGGGAACCTCTAGTAACATGATGGTACATTGCGTCCCTTCTTTCTTGTATGATACCATTGTGGTGATGTCCTTAGCATTTCACACCGTACTAGGACAAAGAAACATGAATTGGGGACCACATAAGCAGCTACAGGTGGTACATCTATTGAGCATAAGGGCCGGGTTCCCACGTAGCGTAAATGCTGCGGATCTATTTACAGTAGCGGCAAAGTGAATGAAAGTTAGAAAATCTCATGCCAAAGCTGCAGAAAAAAAAGCACAAAAGTCGTGCAGAAAAAAAAGCACAAAAGTCGTGCGGAAAGTGTTCTGCGGTGCAATTCCGCAGCATGTCAATTTATGCGTGTTCTGAGTGGAGATGCTGCGTGTTTGGCCCATAGACTTCAATGGGGAGCAGAAATTCTGCAACAGAATTATGTTGTTGCGGTTTTTACATCGCTTACACAGCGGAAATGCAGTAAATAACGCTGGAAATCCGCAGGTGCACATATACTTTGCTATAACCAATGTTTAACACTAAATCCGCAGCTAAAACCACGGCGGAAAAAACGCACTATTTGGTGCGGATTTCTGTGACAGATTTACCAGCGTTTTCTAGAGATTCTGCAATCTGCAGCGTATCCTGTGTGTGGGAACATGCATAAAATCTTGATTTGAATTTAGTTACATGAAACGCTGTACTTTCCTCTAGAACTGTGTACTGCCATGTTCTATAAGGGCGGGTTCACACATGGCGGAATTGCACTTAAATTCCGCTGCGGACACTCCGCAGCGTTAATCCGCAGCGGAGCCGTTTCTACATTGACTTTCACTTTAATTTAGCAGTGTTCGTTTACACGATGCGTACAATTCCGCTGCGGAGCATAGGCTGCGGAGCGGAATTTGGTGTCCGCAGCATGCTCTGTCTGTTGCGGAGCAGTGGCGGACTCATGGCGGAATTTCTCCATTGACTTCAATGGAGATTCAAAGTTCCGCAATGAAGTCCGCAGCTGTCATGCACATGTCATGTGTGCTGCGGATGCGTCTTGCTTTTTTTACTTGACATTTCTTCATTCTGGCTGGACCTATGTATTTCTAGGTCTACAGCCAGACTGAGGAAGTCAATGGGGCTCCCGTAATGACGGGAGCGTTGCTAGGAGACGTCTGTAAATAGTCACTGTCCAGGGTGCTGAAAGAGTTAAGCGATCGGCAGTAACTGTTTCTGCACCCGGGACAGTGACTACCGATCCCAATATACATGTATCTGTAAAAAAAAATGAAGTTCGTACTTACCGAGAACTCCCTGTTTCTGTCTCCAGTCCGGCCTCCCAGGATGACGTTTCAGTGTAAGTGACGGCTGCAGCCAATCACAGGCCAAGCACAGGCTGCAGCGGTCACATGGACTGCCGCGTCATCCAGGGAGGTCGGGCTGGATGCCGAAGGAGGGACGCGTCATAAAGACAACGGGCGGTAAGTATGAATTTCTTTTACTTTCACTAGGGAAAGTGCTGTCCCTTCTCTCTATCCTGCACTGATAGGGAGAAGGGAAGCACTTTTCCCGCAGTCCGCAGCAGCTAGTCCGCATCAATTTTCTGCACATTTTGTGCAGATCCGCAGCCGTAATCCGCAACCCGGATTAGGTGCGGCATTGATGCGGACAGTTGCGGAGGAATTCCGCCATGTGTGGTCATGCCCTCAAAAATAAATGAGGAGACCTTGGTATGAGGAAATACCTTCCTCATACCAAAAACTATACCAAGTAATGCCATTGCGAAATGCTTTTTATATATTGCTACATACTTATATACTTATATGTGGACTGGATTCATAGCCGTTATGTGACCATATTTTAGTTCTAATTAATCGAATTTGGATCACCTTAGAACCCCAGAAACCTCTAATGTGTATTACCGGTGATAGTAGATAGGGATAAGGCCTTATTCACACTGCAGCTTTGGAACATTTTTCAGTGCAGTTTTTGAAGCCACCATCACGAATTGATCGTTCGGGTCCATTCAGACGTTGCAGTTGAGATGTAAAGCTGCATCGAAAAAAACGCACCCGTAAACCACATGCAACCGCATAGAAAACCTCACCAAATATCGGTAAAAAAAAAGCATGCGGTTATTCGATGTAGTTTAACCGCACCTCAACTGCAACATTTGAATGAAACCATTAAGCCAGGTTCCCACGTAGCGTAAACGTTGCAGAATTTCTGGAATGGAATTGTGTGCGGAAATTCCGCAGCATTTACAGTAGCAGCAAAGTGAATGAGATTTAGAAAATCTCGTGCCCACACTGCGGAAAAAAGCAACGCAGTGAAAACATTTAGAAATTAACCTGTGGTGCCGATTTTAATTCCGCAGCATTTCAATTTATGTTGCGTTTTTGTTGCTTTTCTGTTGTGGGTTTTCCCTATTGAATTCAGTGGGGATGCAAAACCCGCAACAAATAGCAGATGTTGCGATTTTTGCGACGGAAAAGCTCTGACTCCGTCCCAAAAATTGCAACTCAGAAAATAAAAACCCTATACTTATCCAGCTCTCTCTGCTCCTGTGTCCAGCCCGGTCTCCGGGCAGGATATTTCACCACATGTGATTGTTGCAGCCAATCACAGGCTGCCGTGGTCACATGGGATGAAACATCATCCCAGGCGGCCGGGCTACAGGATGTCAGATGGATGTGTCGTCATGGTTACGAATAAGTATAGACTCTTCTTTTTTTTTACCTGCTGTTTTCCATAGCGGATATTCCGGCCGAAAAACTGCACCACAAGTTGGTGCAGATTTTCGGCTGAAATTCCCCTGCGGGGACCGGGGCGGATACGCTGTGTACTTTTACTCAACGTATCCGCCCCGTGTGAACATGGCCTAAGAGAGGGGAATTATATAGGAACGATCCTACTTCTCTTCTTTTTATGAATTTACTCCTGGTTGTGGATACAAAAACTGCACTGTCTGAATACACCCTAACGGGGAAAACTTCTTTCCTTTCCCATAAGGTACATGACTCCAGTGACTCAGTGATCTGCGTAGACAGTTGACCCTTTTCTGTATCATTGGTTAGTCACATCCTGGGATTTCTGCAGATAAGAATTAGGTAGTGGCTGCCTCCTCCTGTGTCCCTAGTCTCCTGTTGCCACTATCCAAACCACAATGAAATAATTACATCCAAATTAGACCCCAGTCAGGATGCTGTGATTATATATATATATATATATATATAGAAATAGTTTTTTTTATACTCTGTAATTGGCCTTTAAATCCCTTATTAACTCAGTAAATCTGCTGCAAATTGCCGATAGATTACTAAACGTCAACATTAAAGGGCCGTTAAACCTACAAATACACACGGCTGTAATAAGAGATGTCTGGTAATGCGTGTGTACTGTATGCGAAAGGTCATTTACTAAAGCAAAACATTCATAACTTTCACTTACAAATAAAAGGCATTCCCTATTGAAGTAATATCCAACCTTTAGCTCTCCAGCTGTTGCAAAACTACAACGCTCAGCATGCCTGCGGCTGTCAGGGAATGCTGGGAGTTGTAGTTTTGCAACAGCTGGAGGGCCACAGGTTTAGGACCCATGCCCTTATGTATACCTGTTCACAAAATCACCATCCCAGAAGGAATAATAGAAATCTCATACAATATGCTGGTGGTGTATGATTTTAAGTCGTACTGTAGTCCTAGCCTAAGTTTATAGGGTCTCCTACTTTCAGTGTAATTTCTAACTCAAAGAGATTCTATAATTAAGGCTGGAATCACACATGTAGTTTTGAAGCAGTTTTTGGGGCCAAAGTCAGGAGGGGAAAAACTGATGGCCTATCCTCCAGGATAGGCCATCAATAGCTGATGGGTCGAGGGTCCAACTCCCGGCACCCCCGCCAATCATCTGATTTGAAGGGGGTGCAGCGCTCGTATGATTGAGCGCTGCTTTCACTTCATTTCTACTTGCTCACTGTGAATATTCGACACAGATGTAGCGGCGATTCAAAGGTATTGCAGCCTTTTCTCCCATTCACTTCAATGGAAGTTCATCTAAATAAAGCCTAAGGCTATGTTCACACGCTTAGGGAAAACAGCCTCTGATTTTCAGCCGCTATTTAAGCATCAAGCTTTTTTGATGCGTTTTTTTACGGCGGGTTTTGGAGCTGTTTGTCTATTGAGACAATGAAAAACGGCCCCAAAAACGGCTCAAGAAGTGACATGCGCTTCTTTTTTACGGGGCGTTTTTTTTACGCGCCATTTTTAAAAACGGCCGTGTAAAAAACTGCCCCGTGGGAACGGAACGCCGTTTTTCCCATTGAAATCAATGGGCAGATGTTTGGAAGCGTTCAGCCTCTGTATTTTTAGCCATTTTTCGGGGCGTTTACGGCCCGAAAAACATCTGAAAATAAGTTGTGTGAACATACCCTTACACATCATGCACAGGACCGTCTGTGCCGCCCGAGTCCCGTCAGTGATCCGAGGAAAGATAGCACATGTTCTATCCTTCCTCGGGTCGGAGACTCGGACCATTTTTCACGGACCCGATTCACCCACTAAAGTGAATGGGTCCGTGAAGACTATCGGGTGCCACTCGGATGCCATCAAAAACGGCCCGAGTGGCAGAACGGTCGTTTGCAAGAGGCGTTAGTGTTCACTGCACTGAAAACGAAATGTTGAATGTTTTGTGCATAGAATGCGCTATGTGAGCAGAGATGAATATATGAAGCTCATCCGCAGGGACAGCCTTATGTAACGTCAAACAGCAAAAGACCTGGCTGGCAAAGGTTTAGTATCTGACTCCATCATTATCATACTCAGCCAACTGCGCATCTTAGGCTTCGTTCACATCTGCGCCAGGTCTCCATTCAGGGGTTTCGTCTGAGCTTTCCGTCAGGGGAACCCATGAACGGAATCCAAACTGAAACAAACTAACCCATAGGTTTCCGTTTGCATCATTATTGATTTCAATGGTGACGGATCCGGTGCAAATGGTTTTCGTTTGTCACCGTTGTGTAAGGGTTCTGTCGTTTTGATGGAATCAATACCGTAGTCGATTGCGCTATTCATTTAGTCAAAACGACAGAACCCTTAATCAATGGTGACAAACGGAAACCTATGGTTTCCATATGTTTAATTTTGGATTCCATTCATGGGTTCTCCTGACGGAAAGCTCAGACAGAACCCATGAACGGAGTCCCAATGCAGATGTGAACGATGGAGCAATGGGAGATTAGTGGCTGTCAGTCACTTGTGGCACCGCTTATCTTAGGGAAAACAATAGGGACGGATTTTCTTTCCCCTGATACTGATCTACTTTGGAGCCAATTATATTCTTCTATTCATTTGGACGGCATTGATTGTTTATATAATATACAACACGTAATCCTGTTTATGTAACCGGTCATTTGCATATTTTAATATTAGTTGCGGGTCAGACAGTGAGATAAGGGTGTAGTGTATCAGGATTCAATCGCTGCTTTGTTTCTGTGGGAAGAGAAAAAACATATGTGGTTTCCGGGCCTATGATTGGGCTCATGCGCTAGGATTCTGCAAAGACCCAACTTGGGATCCACTTCTCATGATGATCGCGGATGATAGCATGATAACGATTATTTTGGGCATATGCTGATATTCATATGATAGTTAGGGGTCTCGCTACTATTGGTTTGTCTGAGGTTCTCTCCATCAAGTCTTTGGGAGTTCTGGAAACAGGCTTGCTGTTAATATTATTGATTAATATTAATAATGATGGGAGTGATTATACCATATGAAACACAGGTTTTTTTCCACAAATAAGAAAACCCCCTGACGTTCCCCCTATATTGAAAAATAGTGACTTCTGTCATAAACCTGCGCTGGTCCGAGGGTTCAAATTCTGGCTCGTTATCGGTAATGACTTCATGTCACATGACCATAGTCGCCAATCGCCACAGTGGGACATTGCGTCGCTATTGGCTGCCATGGTCCCTGGACGTTAAGTCATTATGGATGATGTGATTGTGCCAGAGTCGCGGGGGACCTGACCAGAATTTCAAGGGTCGATTTATTACAAATATGGGGGGAGCTTCTGGGCATTTCCATATTGTCATATAAACACTTTCCCACTTTCTAGGCAGTAATCATAACGGTGGTGATGGTCTTGTAGAGGTAGAAAGGATTATGTCCTCTAAGGGAAGGGGGTGGGTGTCCCGGGGCAGTTGAAATCTGGGTAATCTCCCTGCTCTAGTGTTGGAATGATTCTGATAAAAGGATATGTATTATTATTGTTTTTTAGGTAGTTGTTTAGTACATTGGCGTAAACTTGTCAAAGACTAATTTTCATTTTAAGATCCTCAGTAAATATGGGTATTTCTTAGTTATGTCTGTTTCTAGCAAAGCTGGGTAACTACCAATGCAGCAGCCAAGATAGGGCCCATAGGTTGTCACCCATTTCCAGGCTCTTAAAATGCACTGTTATATTCTGGGGCTCCAACATGACCTGCTTGCCATATAGTGCTCTGGGAAACTAGCTGCAGATATAATGGCAGTCATATTGGTCGTCACTCAGCTTTCCTAGAAGCAGATAAGATGCAGAATTTTTAACAACTGCTATGTGTTGATGTTCTGTGGGATAAATGTACATAAAGTTTATTGAAGTGAACATAGATATAATGTGATGCACCGCATCTCCTCAGCCTGACAGACCTCTCCATTCTGTGTTTAGGCCCCGCCCCTCATTTCTCCGCCTGCTCTGACAGACGCTTTAAAAATGAGCAGCGCCCACCAGAGGCTCACCCAGAGCGGAGCCGCGGCAGCAGGAGCAGTGCCCGGGGCAGATCCAGCAGAGATGCCGGCTACAGAGAAGGACCTGGCGGAGGACGCGCCATGGAAGAAGATACAGCAGAACACGTTCACCCGCTGGTCTAACGAGCACCTGAAGTGCGTTAACAAGCGCATCGCCAACCTGCAGGCGGACTTCAGCGACGGGCTGCGTCTGATCGCACTACTGGAGGTGCTGAGCCAGAAGAAGATGTACCGCAAGTACAACCAGAGACCCACCTTCCGCCAGATGCAGCTGGAGAACGTGTCCGTGGCCCTAGAGTTCCTGGACCGGGAGAACATCAAGCTCGTGTCCATAGGTGAGACCAGGATCTGTGTATATGGAGAGATGACAGGGTAATCGCAATGTATATGGACAAGAGGGGGGGTACACTGCATATCTATGGAGGAGGGGGGGGGTACACTGCATATCTATGGAGGAGGGGGGGTACACTGCATATCTATGGAGGGGGGGGGGGTACACTGCATATCTATGGAGGGGGGGGTACACTGCATATCTATGGAGGAGGGGGGGGTACACTGCATATCTATGGAGGAGGGGGGGTACACTGCATATCTATGGAGGAGGGGGGGTTACACTGCATATCTATGGAGGAGGGAGGGGTACACTGCACATGTCTAAGGAGGGGGGGTACACTGCATGTCTCTGTAGGAGGGGAGTGTGGTGCACTGGTTACTGTATCTATGTCTAGTAGGAGGTGGATTTCTACAGCCAGGACAGTGTGTATGTGTGGGGTGGGTATACAGGTATTGTGTACGTAGACCCCACTGTGAATACCTTTTTGTTTTTTTTACTACTATATAAGTGGGTCGGACTAGTCAGTTCAGCGGGTACATACATAGACATGACTGTTTTGTGGACCATATGTTCCAGGTGTACTGGTATCTCCAGTTTCACAATGGTAACGTTGTGCTCTCTTTATTGAGTGTGGTTTGGGACACTTGCTGTCTGGCGTGCAGATGTAGCCCATCTCTTCCTTCTACATATTAATGCTCCATAGAATGAAATGTTCTACTTCTTAACAAGGGGTCTTCAGTTTAGCCGTAGAACTACTAGGCCTAGCGTGCCTGAACAGCAAACTAACTTGGTTGTAGATTGACTTTCTTGAGCTGGGCACTAAGTACGGGCCTCACAGACCATGTAACTGCTATGCAGCCTGAGGCATCGTTGTTTGCAGTAGGTGCCCCGGTATATGATTGGCGATGACCCTTATGCGCTCCCAGCTCTATAGAAGTCTGCACCAACTGCTGCTTAGTGGTTGTACTTGTACCATCTACGTCAGGGGCTTTACTTTGGCATTTAGGGTATCTTGTGGGACCTGTTGAGTTTGGGGTACTGTCTAGTCTGCCACTTAGAATGCCACATAACTGGCACTACATCTGAAGTGTTGAGTCCGGTGGCATCTATAGCTGATCCCTGCCCTTGTTACATGTGTACTCTCCTAGCTGTGGCAGTTATGACGTGTATGGCGTTAGAGGATGAATAACCAGGCAAAACTTCTCTCTTTTCACCTTGTATCTAGAAGCATAGTTTTATGTTCAGATACAAAAGAATGTCAATCGTTCTGGGCATCTTTAAGTAAATTGCCCCCAATCTGGGCAGCTCTGGGGTCATGCTCTTGGTGATCCCAGCAGACCTGCGGAATGTGGTTGCTATGGTATTTCCTTTGGATTCCCAGACCAGGCATTTCAGGAAACCTTAGACTTGTAATTTTCTTTGTTCAGACAAAGATGCTGCCTTTAGATTAACCCATGCCAAACCAGCGCTTGTCAGGGTACAGCATCTTATGTATGGTATTGGCAGAACATTGCTTCCTTTTGTTGGCTATCCCAGACTTCAATGTCAGGTTGGTCCTCCCTTGCTTATGATTTAGATTACATCTACTGTTTTCTATGTTCTGTTCCTTCATAGTTCAGCTTGTGCAATATATGTGCCTCAAGGGTGTACTTTTTTCACAGCATATACGTAAAGGACATGAATAATCACACAAACCCATTAAAGTTGGGTAGATGAAAAGTCAAATTTTTTCAGCTAAGGTATATCTGACTGTAAAACATGATGAGACAAGTGTTGAGAAAGTGTTGATGTTTTATAGCGAGCCTGAGATCAGTGCCACTCAAATATGATCCCCTTTGGACATGGGTGTGGACCAGAAATTTATGTGAGAGAGTATTTGTCCAGGAATCTTCTAAACATGACTAAGGCCTTTTGCACACTCGCACAGAGCCTGCATGGAAGGGCTTGGAGGCCATACAACTCTATAGTGCAAAGCTGCACGACCTCCATGCTCTGCCATGACTGTCCGACTCCAGTGTGTACGGCGATGTTCTCTAAGCAAGGCTGCTATTGGAGAATACCTCTGTACATACAACATCCAATGGAACATGACACTGGCTATACTAGAGCTCCTTTGTGTACCTACACTGGTTCCATTCGACCTCTCCGTCAGAGGAACCGACGAATGGCAAACCATAGCTTCCATTTGCATTACCATTGATTTCAATGGTAATGCTTCTGTTGCAGTTGGTTTCCGTAAAGTTTTTTTTTTTTTTGGTTACAATGGCAGTCTACAGAAACTAACTGCAACGGAAGCATTACCATTGAAATCAATGGTAACGCAAATGGAAGCTATGGTGTTTGGCTTTCCGTTCCGCCGACGGAAAGGTTGAACGGAACCGATGGCCGGAAGCCTAACGTTGATGTGAACAGGCCCTAAGGTGAGCCTACACGGAGTAAGTATTGTGTTGCTGGCACTAATGAATAGGGGGGTTTATCAATTCCTTCCTTGATCAGTGTGCCCTGGGCATGCTGAGACCTATAGTTCTACTTCAACTCTGCCCCTTGGCGTACAATTTAAATTTTTCAAGACTTTACTGCAACTTTTAAAATGGAGTCCCATGCAACTACTACTTTTAGGCGATAACCCTGATTGCAGCAAAAATGGTACGGCTGGGTTCACACGTTATGGTATTGTCATGTGGTCAAATTTCTATAGTTTTGCCATGTGATCGTGTGCTGCGCGGCCAAAAACTGCAGTTTGAGCCCAGGCTAACGATTACTATTTTCTCCCTTTGGACTGGTGGAACCAACTTTGATTAGTCTAGATATTTACAGAACCATGCGGCCAGGGTGGACAGCTAGCCATTCATTGCTGATATGGCAAAGTGTGGTCTTTAAATTTGTTTTCTGGCGTTGTTGTGGGTTCACAAGCTGGGACTGCTATTCACCTTTTTAAAATAAAGGGTCGTGGGGTTTAGTAAGTTACTAAGCTTTTTTGGTGGTTCCCTGGAGTCTAACACCGCATCTTGAAAGTGCCAATGCTTTCAATGACCTGTCACAAGGTAAGGCGGAGTTCCACTTTAAACTGCAATGCAATGGGAGAGGGTACACTTAAAGACAGCTGGAACTGAGAATTTCTCACAAGATCTGCTTATAGTAGACATCTGCTTTTCTCATCCTCTCCTCCTTCCTTTGCCTGCTTTGTCTCTATCTGTTCTTACACTTGCAGACTTCCTGTATATCCTTGCAGTGTCATCTCGGTGGGCTGCAGCCAGCTCTGTAAATGGACTGCCTTCCCACCCTGCATTTAGAGGGCAGACTAAGAGTGAATGGCAGCGCCGCACCCATTCTCCGACTCCCTAAACCACTACTTGAGCAACCACCACATTGCATTCTTGTGTGTATTATACTTACTGCTAAGAAGTGCTGTGGCTTGCACATGTGGTTAACCCTTGAGGGCCTGAGGAAAAACTGAAAAGCAATCCAACACAACTCTAAGTGGGCTTAACCTGATTTAATTTAGACCGTCTCTTCTCCCTCAACTCGGATCATGGCAGGAGTGGTACTGAAATTCATAAAGATCACAGTGCACTGACACTATGGGTTATTTTTTTTTCTCCAGGATTCATGTTTGATAAGTTTTGCAACTGTTAGGGCTCATTCAGATGAGTGTTCCTCATCAGTGTGCCGTTAGTTGAAATAACTGACAGCACACGGACCCATCCATTTCAATGGGGCTGTTCAGACATGTTTGTTGTTTTTGCGGCCGTTGTCACCCATTGAAGTCTATGGGTCCATGAACAACACTGACCACACACGGACGACATCCGATTGTCAGTATTTCACACATCAGTTGGTGAAGAAATGTAGAGAATTTTGAACAAGGTGCTTGCAGAGGGTAACCATGGACGTGAAAACGGATGCTACAAGCTACGCACACTGATGGCACGCGGACATGAAATGCAGGAAATACGGTCAGTTTTTTTGTGCACTGACATCTGACACTCGTGTGAATGTAGTGTAACTGACTATTTCCATTCACTTTTAATGGGTCTGTCATGTTTCTGTGTTTATCGGAGTGGAATAGTGCAAGTCTGCGCTCTTCTGCCCATCAGGCAACAGAAACCGGGCCTTAGATCCACTGTCCGTCTAAAGCTGCCATCTGGCTGTTTTCAGGTAAATGCGGATCATGGTTATGCAGGCTTAATGTACCTTTTTTATAGCTGCTGTGAACCACAGTTCTCAGCGTGCTATAAAACTGACAGAACTTTGGGAGTTGTACTTTCAAAGTGGGCTAGAGTTGGTGCTACATTAGATAATGGCATGAATTGCAATGTCTTAAAGAGGCTCTGTCACCATTATAAGTGTGTATATCTTGTACATAATGTGATCGGCGCTGTAATGTAGATTACAGCAGTGAGTTTTTCTACATAAAAAAAATAATTTTACGGAGTTATGACCTATTTTAGCTTTCTGCTAATGAGCTTCTTAATGGACAACTGGGCATGTTGTTTTTTACTTTTTTGACCAAGTGGGCGTTATGGAGAGAAGTGTATGAGGCTGACCAATCAGCGTCCTACACTTCTCTCTATTCATGTGCAGCCACATACACACACATGAACGTTACTCAAGTGTCCTGACAATGAATATACATGACCTCCAGCCAGGACACGATGTGTATTCAGAATCCTGACACTTCGGTAACGTTTGTGAGATTTACAGCAAGGCAAGCGTAATCTCGTGAGATTATACTGTAAACTGTCAACTGTCATTTAAAACGAGATTACACTTGCCTTGCTGACTCTCACACAAACGTTACCGAAGTGTCAGGATTCTGAATACACATCCCCTAATGGCTGGAGTTAGTCTATTCATTGTCAGGACACTTGAGTAAAGTTAATGTGTGTATGTGGCTGCACATAGTGATCTAGCTAGATCACTATGTGCAGGATAAATGCATGGAGAGAAGTGTATAACGCTGATTGGTCAGCGTCATACACTTCTCTCCAATGCCCACTTGGTCAAAAAGTAAAACACGCCCAGTTGTCTATTAAGAAAGCCATTAGCATAAAGCTAATATAGGTCATAACTCAGTCAAGAATTATCGTTTTTCAAAATAAAAAACACTGCTGTAATCTACATTACAGCGCCGATCACATGTACAAGATAGGCCACTTATAATGTGGTGACAGCCTCTATAAAGGAAAGCTCCGGGCATAACTGATACGTCATGATGTTCCTAGTGCAGGAATGAAATTGCTATACAAGTGCCCCTCAGGCTCTGCTAAGCATCAAGTGTATCAATTTTGCCCAGAGTGTTGCTGTAGTACTATTAGATGCCTTTAGCAATGCATCTGAGCAGTCAATTGTCTGTCTATTGCAGGCTTTTCCTGCAGGTTGGCAACTGGGAATATGGTTTCCTTGGCATGCAAAAATCTTTTGGCCTGCATCAAAAGTTAGAGCAGTTGTCAGGTCTCTGGATATGTCTCGTTTAGTCGTTGTATAGCATCTTTTGTTAGTCTTTACTTATGTAGTTCCTCTGTTACTCCTACTGGAAATGTATGGATAAGTTGACCACGGGATGTCAATTCTCCCTGTCAATAGGGTGTGTCCCTACACTGACTGTCCAATCATAAGTGTACCTGACAAGTGATTTTATTCATAAACTTACAGGAGTAACAGTGGAATAGGACAGAATATTGTTCTAAGAAAAGACAACAATTCTAGGGCATATGGGGAATGCAAGAAATTACTACAAGTGAACATTGAACCAATTGAAGTAACTGGCGTCTGATAAATTATGTCTTCTGTAATAGATTTCTGTCTGCTAAACTGATTGCTGCACTATATAGCACACAGATCTGCGTTCACTGTTGGGCATTATTCACATATAGCAGAATTGCTGCAGATTTTTTTTGTCCAGATTTGCAGGCAGAAAATATTAAGGTCCTTACAGTAGCAGCAAAGTAGGTGAGATTTTAACAAATCTCAACGTGCTGATGAATATTTCCATGCAGAAATTGACCTGCGGTGCAGCCTTAAGCCGCAGTGTGTCAATTTGTGCTGTATAAGGATTGTGTATTAGTTTCAAATTTTCACCATGGAGTTCAACATGATTGTAAAAATCTGCAACTGTTGCGACAGCTTGAAATAAAACATCCTACTCCTCCCATGATCTAATGTAGCGACGTGAGGCTGCTCCCAGATCTGGGATCATGGGATGAAACATACCAGGAGGCCGGCAGCACAAAATTCTGCAGACTTTAGGCCGGAATTCCCTGCGGAATAGAGGTCTAATTTGCTGCAGAATTATCTGCAGCAAGTCCAACCATGTGGATATAACCTTCGTGTGTCCATAGTCCCTTCCAATCAGGTGACTTCACAAGTGAAATGTAAGGGTGTGTTCACACGCTTAACCAAAACGTCTGAAAATACGGAGCTGTTTTCAATAGTCTGAGAACTGCTCCCAAAACGTCCCAAGAAGTGTCCTGCACTTCTGACAAGCTGTCATTTTACACGCCGTATTTTGACAGCGACGCGTAAAATGACCGCTCGTCTGCACAGAACATCGTAAGACCCATTGCAAGCAATGGGCAGATGTTTGCCGTCTTTTCAGGCGTAATTCGAGGCGTAAAACGCCTCCATTACGTCTGAAAAGTGGTCGTGTGCACATACCCTTAGTCTGCGCACCAGTTTACACATACTCTGTGACCAGTAGATCTGGTTCTTGAATCCACAGGGAAGACTAACTAACTTAAAATAACTCTTGGCAAGGAGATCCCACCCTGTACAAATGCTGAAAAAAAAATACATCTTGTGCTTTGCAGGATGGTTCTGTAGTTGAAGTAGTCAGTGGAAAACTCCTTTCATATCCGGAAACTCCTTTGTTCTATGGGTTTGGAATCTGGGAATAGTTGTCATTCCAAGTCATACAATATGCACAATATCCTCTGTATGTGGGAGTGAGGGCTCTGGCTGAGTTGGTCCCTCAACACTTGTTTGCCATGATCCTGTAAAAGCTCTGAGTATCTGTAATGTATACTGGGAACTGCTGCACATGTGATCACAGGAGCCAAAGATAATGAATTTACTGCTATATTAAGTGACAAACAGAAAACACATTAGTCTTCCAGGCTGCAGACAACCCCTGACTGACTTACGTGCAGGTCGGGCACGATGAGGCGGTTGTGTGTGATGTGTGTGTGTGTGTGTGTGTGTGTGTGTGTGTGTGTGTGTGTGTGTGTGTGTGTGTAAAGATTGCGGTAGTGTCAAAGATTTTCTAGCTTTGAGAGTGATCCCAATTTTTTTTTTTTTCCCGCAGGATCGTTGGATTATCTTATTTTTTTTCCCTCCATAGAAATTGTTCAGATCTTTGTATATACATTTGTAATTCAATACTAAGTCTCTCTCCTATAATTGGCCTAGTTTCTCCCATAATCTGGTAGTATTCTCTCTCCTCCTAATAGTGGTAGTAGTTGTCTGTCTCCTATAATTACTATTTGAGAAAAAGCTTATTGGAAAGTAATCTCAGCTGATCAGCCATAGTTAAAATGACTTGATACTTGGGAGGTTTCACCCCCTCCCCTGTCTATACTCTTTCCCCTTCGTACGCTGCTCTAGTGCCAGTCTAGGCTTTCATACACACCAGAGACTCTTGGCATTCTATCAAGTGCAGCAGCTGCTGAATAATCTGCTGAGTGGGTCGTTTTATCCCAATGTCATGGCAACAGCAGCCTCTGCCGTCCCCTTTCCCCTCCAGTCTGGACCCACAAGCAGTCTGCTTAGAAAGCCGGGACCCCCTTTACCTTCCTGGAGGTAGTACAGTAAAGGCTTGTCTTTTCTCTATTGACATGAATGTTGTAAAGCATTTCGTCTTGGCTTTAAGATCCGTAGTCCTGGTTTGAATGCATTTGGCAAATAGATGTTCTGGCACAGACCACTGGTTTCTTAAGTACAACTTGTTGCTGCTTTATTGTAAGATATACAGTGTACAGGCCGTTGCCTTTTGAAACCATGGTAATTGGTGGTAGAGCTGCCATGTAATATTTTTTTTTTTTTTCTTGTGCCTTCTCCCAAGAAAAAAAAAAATTAACCTTCCCTAGGTCTTTCAAAGCAATGTAGTTCTGCAGGATGATAAAGCTTTTATCTGTAAAGAAGCATTCCGGCAAAATGTACATCCACCCGCCTTTGAAAATGTGATTAAGTTCAATGTAGGGAGGTTTATTCCCTAACCGGGCTCTTTATTTTACTGTTTAGCCGCTCTGTCAGGCCGCTGTTAGATCACATGACCCACTTTGACAGCCCATATCCTACCGCGTAGGGCCACAGGTTGGTTTCTCAACGCAAGTCTTTAAGAGTCTCGTTATCCATTTTAGGGCTTGTCCACACACAGGAATTGCTGCAGAAAATTTCTACAGCGATTCTGTTGAATAAGACAATACATTCCCATGCGGCAAAAACGCACTTCATTTCCTGTGTCTCTTTACAGCAGAAAATGGTGCGTAAATTGCATTTTTTTTTCAATGCTGGGAGAAGATGACCTCTCCTGGAATACACAATTCCATCCACATTGCACAGGAGGAATTGACTATATGCTGCGGTCCGAAAATTATGCACCGCAGGCCAGTTTCTGCTCTGAGTATTTACGCAGCGTGTGTGAGATTTGTTAAATCTCCACTATGCTGCTGCTGTATTCTGCTGCGTTTTTCCATCTGAAATCCTGTCCGGAAAAAACGCAGCAACTCCGCAGCGTGTGGACGAGCCCTTATAGACTTGCAATAAGACTCTGACCTTGGGTCCCTACAGCAGACCCAGAGTTGGGATCAAGTGTCAATGGTGGCCCGGGGCAGATAACACTAATAAAATGCCTGGTAATGGATAAAACCTCGCTACCTTTCGCTTAATCACTTTTTCAGACATGGGGGAGGGGGTGCCAGAATGATTCTTTAATGCTGCGCCTACAGTGCTGTCAAGCTTCACTCTGTAATGGGGAGATACTTGGCTCCATTGTGCAGGGTGTGGCTGGCGGAGGCTTTTTTAGTTCTAGTTATTGATGCTGCTGAGGAGTGAAAAGTCTTTGTTTGGTATAAAACATCTGACTGTGCGTTGCAGAACACCAACTTTTCTTAACAATGACGGCTAAAACTTAGTATAGTCTCTGCTCTGCCTCGCTGGCCACAAGTTTCTTGCAGTTTGTGGTTCTTTGACAAGTGACGGCAAATGTTTCTATGACCTCCAGTTATCTATTAATGGCATAAAGGACTAGTGTCCAGAGGGAGTTATTCACACAATATCATCCCACGTTCCTTGATCAGTTGATTTGACATTAACTAAGAAAATGAGCATCTTAAGTAAAGTTTGTAACCTGCATAATCCTTTCTGAAGCTCCTTCATGTTTCATTTTTTTTTTTTTCTTATAGAGCTCATAGTTTTCCTGTTGGGAACAGGTAGAGGTTTCTGCTCATGCCAAGGTTTCCTATATAGATTTTATAATTGCTTTCTGTCCCCTCGTTCCATACTTTCACAATGGTTCTGAACCATCTGGATATTTAACAAATGTCATCCACATGCTGCATGAAATTTCCCACCAGAAATTCACCTGCAGTGTATTTTTCGTACCGCAGCATGTCCATTCCTGCCACGGAAAGTGGAGTGAATTGGCGGAAGTGGCAGTAAAAAAAACCCCGCAAGAAATGGTGGTTTTTTTTCGCAGCGGAATGTCTGCTAGTTTTAACGGAAATGTTGCAGAAATTTTCTGCAGCAATTCCGTTACAGGTCGGCAGGCCCTAAGGACGTTCCGCACTACTTGACCCCACTTTATAACCTGAATGTGTAGGCATGACAATTTATTGTGAGGTCTGTTCGGGTTTTAATAAGAATCCAATAACGCATGAAATTAGTTTTGTTAACTTAAGGCAACGTCGTCCAGAACGACAACCTTCACAGACCAACAATGTGCAACAAAATACTAAGGAAAGGCTGTCCGAAATCTTAATGTATAGCCAGCTGTAGTGCGTTTTACTGTATTGAGGTATCAGATGGCTTTGCTAAATGAATGTTCTCCTATTAGGGAGTGATAAATGCTTTTGGAGTTGTAGTTGGACATAATTTAGTGAGCACTTGAACTGACCATTCTATCGGATACTTGGCTGGTAAGGCACATGATGTAATCTCTTCTTACTATCCGCAAATACAGATGCGACTGATACACATCCGTAGCCGTCCGCAATTGCACAAGCACACACAGACTTTTAAGGGCAAGTTTGTGCCGCACTTGCGGACAAGAATAGGACATGTTCTATAATTTGCGTTTCACTTCTACGTCCCGGACACACATACCTAAATATACGGAAAGATGTCTAGCCGATAGAAACGAATGGGTCCGCAATTTCATCTGTAATTACGGATGAAAATTAGTCGTGTGCATGGGACCTAAGTCATTGACTAGTGTTGGTAATGGGACACCTGCTCCTCTTTAGTGATCTCTATGTATGGTGTTTACATCATGGTTGTCATATTTCTCGCTGGAAGTTTTTGAGACCGCTGCCAGTTTTCATTTATGTGGAACGCCTAGTCTGTCCCATCAAACGTAGTTTTGCCATATCATTGAATTGGCTTGTATGCTCTGTGGTAAACAGAATTGCTCTATTGTATGTTAACTCTTCATGGGGTATTTAAATGGTGATGCATTGAGGAAATGGCCTAATGAAGTGCATATATGGTCCTATTTGAGCACTTAGTCAGTCCCATGCACTTTAATAGGAGAGGCAGCACACATGCTCGACTGCCGCACCATTCAAACGCCTCGTGGCTGTGCAATGAGGAGGAATGGGGTACTCGTGACTCCCGTTCTAGTGATTGGTAGGAGCCCCAAGCAATTATACATTTATCACCTATTCTCTATTGGTGATTAACGTCATTTGTCAGAAAAGCCCTTTAAGATGGCCCCTATAGCAAGCTGTGATTTACTTGAAGCAACTGTCCAGTTGCTATTGGTCACAAACTTCTGTACATGTGATCTATAGCTTTACCCTATCGAACGTTGAGTAGTTTTCTTCTCACTTTGGCTCCTACACTCGGCTATAGAGCAGTTGTTCCTGATCGTATAGGCCCATTTGGCTGTGCTCCTCTGATTCTTGCGTCTGGATAATCTCTGCTCAGCCTTCACTCTGTAGAAATGCCAAACTAGTTCTGGAGCCCTCAGGGCTGTACAGTGGTTGCATCCTGAATAGAAACCTTTGTGTAAGTCATTTTTTGTATCCCTCTGCTTGCGGTGAGATGAACCTGGCTCTGGTTATTTTGCATGGTCTGGTCAAATATAGAAGTGTATACCAATTCACAGCATAGAAGCAGAGTATCTCTGATCATAATTTGCTTATTGCAAAAGTTGAATAAAATGAGTTTTGGTTAAACCCCATGTTGTATTGCACCCATTAATACAGCCTGTTTCTCTCAAATCCCCTGGAACTAAAAGATCTGATGCTTTAAAGAGGCTCTGTAACCAGCTACATATTCTGATCTGCGCTGTAATGTGGATAACTGTTTTTATTTTGAAAAACCTGTCATTTTTGACAATTATGACCTATTCTAGATTTATGCTAATTAGTTTCTTAATGGACAACTGGGTGTGTTTTTACTTTTTACCAACTGGTTGTGAAAAGGAGTGTATGATGCTGATCAATCAGCATCATACACTTCTCATTGTAACTGCCCCGCTTCTTTCACTGCACAGCGTTAGGGCATGACCACACATGGCGGAATTCCTCCGCAACTGTCCGCATCAATGCCGCACCTAATCCGGGTTGCGGATTACGGCTGCGGATCTGCACAAAATGTGCAGAAAATTGATGCGGACTAGCTGCTGCGGACTGCGGGAAAAGTGCTTCCCTTCTCCCTATCAGTGCAGGATAGAGAGAAGGGACAGCACTTTCCCTAGTGAAAGTAAAAGAAATTCATACTTACCGCCCGTTGTCTTTATGACGCGTCCCTCCTTCGGCATCCAGCCCGACCTCCCTGGATGACGCGCCAGTCCATGTGACCGCTGCAGCCTGTGCTTGGCCTGTGATTGGCTGCAGCCGTCACTTACACTGAAACGTCATCCTGGGAGGACGGACTGGAGACAGAAACAGGGAGTTCTCGGTAAGTACGAACTTCATTTTTTTTTACAGATACAGGTATATTGGGATCGGTAGTCACTGTCCCGGGTGCAGAAACAGTTACTGCCGATCGCTTAACTCTTTCAGCACCCTGGACAGTGACTATTTACTGACGTCTCCTAGCAACGCTCCCGTCATTACGGGAGCCCCATTGACTTCCTCAGTCTGGCTGTAGACCTAGAAATACATAGGTCCAGCCAGAATGAAGAAATGTCAAGTAAAAAAAGCAAGACGCATCCGCAGCACACATGACATGTGCATGACAGCTGCGGACTTCATTGCGGAACTTTGAATCTCCATTGAAGTCAATGGAGAAATTCCGCCATGAGTCCGCCACTGCTCCGCAACAGACAGAGCATGCTGCGGACACCAAATTCCGCTCCGCAGCCTATGCTCCGCAGCGGAATTGTACGCATCGTGTAAACGAACACTGCTAAATTAAAGTGAAAGTCAATGTAGAAACGGCTCCGCTGCGGATTAACGCTGCGGAGTGTCCGCAGCGGAATTTAAGTGCAATTCCGCCATGTGTGAACCCGCCCTTAAAGGGAAAAGCGCTCTTGCTTTTTAGCAACCTGCGTTTTTCACGGAGTTTGTTACGGCGGTTTTTGGGACTGTTCTATAGAGCCAATGAAAAACTGCTCAAGTGACATGCACATCTTTTTCGCTGCCTCCTTTTTTACGTGGCAGTTTTTCAAAATCCATAGGACTGTCAGTGCGTATCCCTTGACATAATAAGAGGATTATCCCTTGACATGGTAAGAGGATTATCTGCACGACCTTTCACCGGCGTTGCTTTCCATATGGGCAAAAATTTTAAACATTTTACCGGAGTGTTGCTTTAAAAAAATAAAATTTTGGCTGAAGACAGTCACCACTAGAGGGAGCTTGCTGGCCTCCTTTTAGTGGTGGCTGCAGGCAGTAAGAAAGGTGCATCTTAAAGGGAATGTGTTGCCAGCAAAACATGATTTTTTATTTTTATTTTTTTTTTAATTAAACATTTAGTGTGTAGGTGATTAAACATTGTTCAAATTTTGCTGGTCAATAGATGGAGCTATTCCCAAAATTGCATGTGGTAAAGCAACCACATTGCTTTTTGCTGCAAAATTGGGAAAAAAGCACTCGCTCTGAGAATCCCCCCCCCCCTCCTTTATCCTGGCTAGTGCCGGGATAAACGAGGGGTTTGAACGGTTTAACCTCCTACACTGTGTCGCCATTTTTTGAGCTAACACACAGTGTAGTAGGTTTACATACAGTAGTAAACACACACAAACACGAACATACATAGAAATCTCTTACCTGCTCCTGCCGCCGCGGCTCCCTCCGGCCCGTCCGCTCCGTCTGCTGCCGCTGGTCCAAGTGCACAAGTCCGGAAGCCGCGACCGGAAGTAGTAATCTTACTGTCCGGCCGCGACTTCCGGTCCACAGGAAATTGGCGCCGGACGGCGCGCATTTCAAATTGGACTGTGTGGGAGCGGCGCATGCGCCGTTCCCACACAGACGGCGTACACAAGTGGATGGGACGGGGCCCGTTCGCAGTCCCTATGGGACTGTGGCTGCCGTATTCCATGTCTGTATGTGTCGTTAATCGACACATACAGAAATGGAAAAAAAAAAATGGCAGCCCCCATAGGGAAGAAAAAGTGAAAAAATAGAAAAAAGTAACACACAAATAAATAAAAACGTTTTTAATAAAACACTAACATTAAACTGACATGAGAGAAATTTTTGTGCTGACACTGTTCCTTTAAGGGTATGTGCACACACAAAATAAAAAAAACTTCTCAAAATATGGAGTGGTTTTCAAGTGAACACCGCTCCGGGTGTTTTTTTTTTTGTAAATCAAATTTGTGTTAACGAGCGTTTTTGTAGCTTGTTTTTCCATATTTTAAGAAACCGTTCCAAAAACAGCTGAAGTAGTGACATGCACTTTTTCACTGCGTTTTTTTACGTGGCCGTTTTGAAAAACTGCCGCGTAGAATGCGGCCCGTCGAAACAGAACGCAGTTTTTCCACTTGAAATCAATGGGCAGATGTTTGGAGGTGTTCTGATTTTTCGGCCCGAAAAACAGCCAAAAATAAGCCGTGTGAACATACCCTAAACCAGTTAACGGGAAGGATGCAGGAATGGTAGATGTTCCAGTGCAGGTTCTCTACACAGGATGGGAATTGTGAACAAAGGTAATTTTATAAAATAGAAATGAATCCCAGGAGGTTCACTAGTTTCCTGATTCTGCATCTACTGTATAATGAGCTGGATAGAAGAAACCTCTGCTGGCTTGACCGGTATCTATAAATACACGGTAGTGAATGAGTTTACCTGTTAAATACAATTTGTCGTTTAATGTGCACCTTTTACGAGACACTTTAAATGAGCATCTGAAAGTGTGAAGTCTCCTCTCAATGTAAATAATAAAGCTTGTGTGTGCTTAAGAATATTCCCCTCTTGGCCTGTCGTTTTTCCTTTAATTCCTTAGGGCGGCTGTTACTGCAGCTTTGGTCACCTGCATTGCATAAACACCTAATATTTTTTTGGGAGGTATTCATAGGGAGAGCAGCTCTGTAATACAGCACCCAATAAAAAATATAGTTCCATAAGCAATTAATGTAGAGGAAAATATCTCTAATACAGCACCGTATGGCAGCACACAATGACTACAGCTCTAGTATGAATTTTCTGGGACTCTTGTGTGCCTCTATATAGCCTCCTGCACATGGAGTAATATTATGGGGACACCCACATAACTGCCCCATGTACCCACTAAGCTAGTAATTTGAATGCCTTAGAGCTTGCATTAGTTCAGTTGAGGTAGAAGTCAGATGTAAAATGGTTATAGGATAGTTATGCATGCAGTTACTAAATTATGTGAACCCTGAGAAGCATCTATGCTGCTAACTTTATAAGGTTGGAGGTAATGAGTGGTAACTGCCCGCTGTACAATGCCCTGAACCACTGTTTGGGTTACATGGCGGCTTAAATTGACAAAAAAAATTACTTCCAAAAGATCATTGAAAAATGAAGTTCTCGCCCATCTTAAATATATGAAATCTGGTTTTGCTATTTTGGGGCAAATAGTGGCCAGTGTAGCGTGTTCAGCAGTATGTGATGGCTAGATGTAAATATGCTATGTTGCATACATTAGATATCCTATAAGAACATATTGAAGTATACCCCCCCCCCCCCTCATCGCTACATTACAAAATAGGAGGTAGTTCGCTTTAAGGACTATTATACCTGAAGTGCAGAACTTATAAAAGTGCTATTTGTAAAGAGCTAGATACTCATAAATAAAAGCAAATTTGGACAAGTTGCACATTGGGTTGAGTCACAAAGGAGTATTTGGAAATTTTCACACACACGCTCCATTAAAATAGTGGAACTATATTTCTGGATTAAAAACAGACCCTTTTTTCTAATCAACGTCCAGTTAATAGCGGGCATGAAGCTTTTTATCACGCTCCGCGAAAACTCAGCCCAGTTAAATGGCCTTGATCTAGAAATGTGACTAGGAAGAGCAATCCGAGCATGTAGCAACCCTGAGTACTCGCTGTTTACATGATCTACTTCTATTCTGTTTCTTTAATGCCACTCCCTAATCTTGTAAGAACTTGCACAAAAACTCTGGATGGTTCTAGTAGTGACATTGTATACATACAAAGTATTCATGTATTTCAGCCAGGAATGCAGTTTATTTCCTCTTTATAAGCCTTCTCCGCAGCTGTTTTTTGGAGCGGTCATGCTTGGTTTGATAATATCGTGAGAGTCCATATCCTGTATATCGCTTACATTTGCAATATAGGTCCCATCACTGGCCGACTGAGTCCACATGTGCCATGTTAGATTATTGACTGCGGCCTCAAAGTCCACCATGGCTGTAATTATCCTAAAAATGCTGTAAAGTTCCTGAGTAAAGCTTTGCTGCCATTACTTTTTATAACCCGAACATTCCTGCTCCCTTGCTGTGCAGAACGTCCTTGTCAATATGGAAGGATTGCACAACTGGGCAGATAGGAAGTGGATTTATCTTCTGTAACTACATAAAGGTAGACTAGGGGGTGAAGATTTGCCCACCAATCACAATTGGACCTTCACTAGTGACTGGATGGCTGCTGGCACCACAAATGTAAGATATTTGCAATGATCGGAATGGGTTTTCCATTAGAAAAACAATACCAAAACTACAGTACATCCATCGGTCCCATTACTGACCAATCCATGAGTTTGTTTTTTTTTGGTCAGAAGTATGTCTGGAGTGCTGCCCTATATATATATATATATATATATATATATATATATATATATATATATATATACCCCTGATGTATGGCATTATATAGGCATACTTCGTGGTAAATAGACTAAAATTTTTCTATACTGCAAAAAAGGTATACTGACGGATGTCAGACCGACTGAGTCCAAAAGGACACTCTTGGCCTCTGGACAAATGGCATCCTATGGATAAATTTTGCGTATACGCTGGGAGCTTTTCAGGCATAAGGCAAAATAGAGTATGAAGAGCCTACTTTTTTTATATTTGTCATTAGGATTAGTTATGCTTCAAACGCAGACTTCACTACTCTGCCCGCTGTAAGATTCAGAAGATAACTGATATTTGCCATAAGAAAACAAACACTAGTAATATCTTGGTGGCCGAGCACAAATATTAGTCTGTCACTCGACATGTCCCTTTAAGAAATCTCTGGCTTCTGCTTCTAAATCACCATTACGGATTCTAAATTGTTCTATGCAGTCCTATTGGTTGAGAAGCACCGCATGGGTGGGGTGTAAGGCACTAGGGATGTGGCCACACGATTGGCTGAGGCACATTACTTTAAATTGCATGGTGTGTACAAAGTGCCTAGTAAATAGAAGTTTGGTTGTCGTTCAGTACATGCTCTTTCTATATCTCAGTGTATTCCCATTGCATCAGACAATCTAGTCGGGCCTCATTCACATAGATATTTGGTCCAATCTGCAGACTTATTTTTTATTTTTTTTTGGGCCTACTTTTTTTATTCTCTGTTTTTAGAGATACGTTAAATATTGTAATCATAAAATATCAATTGCTCTGTTTAAGAGCGAGAGATCAAATAATGACCTATAGGAGCAAACCGTGATAGTGAGGAATTGCTACTTAGGCATTTTTCAGATGGATTTTGAATAGTAGCTGTGGGGGTGCCACGGGCTATGTAGCAATTTGGTTTTATCATTGCTCTGTATCTTTGAGCACCTCCCGGTCTTTCAATAAGAGGTTGCTATGGATCTAACTTGCATCCCGTGTTGCATCTGGGTACAAGGTATTGTTTAGTGGAATTTCACAAATACTTCATTGACCTTAAGCAGACAAACCATTGAGCTGTGAGACGTGTGCAGAAAGCAGGATACTCTGATGTAATGGACAGAATACTAATGCCCTGGCATGAGATGGGCAGGATGATGAATGTGCAGTTATATTCCTGCACATTCCTTCGTTCAGTCTTTTACTGCTGTGGGATTTATTCAGCTTCTCCTACAGACCAGAGGAATGCTTCTTACCATAGTTGGGTATTTATTGGCACTGCCCAGTAATTAGATTGTGCATCTTAGACACTACATGCCTATTTACTGCTTGGCACAGCTCTGCTGTGATGCTCGTATGGCGGCCATGTAGCAGAACAGACCTTTTTACTAGAGGAACTTATGATTTCACTCTCCACTAGGTTTGTTTTGGAGGCCCGTGTTGTGCAAGGAAGTGGGGCTGTGACCAAGGCATTTATCTGCCCCCCCATCTCCTTCCCTGCTCCATCCCCCAGACTGTACAGGAGGGAGGGAGGGAGATTCCTGGCAGGACGCTTGTTGCTCGTGTTTGCCATATATGGCCAAAAAATGTTGGAAAGTGCAGCGATTAGTGGAAGCCTGCTAGCCATGGAAGTGGCTTCAGAAGGGGTGGGGATCTGGGGGCTGTGCCTCGGACCCTCTGACTCAGACTACTGATCATGTCTTCATTCCTTCACTCTTGTTGGTGAAGTTTAACACTTCTGATGCTGGCTGCTTTAGTAATGTCTTTCAATGCTTTTAACAATAGAACGTAATTTTTAACAGCTTATCCCAGCCTACTGTACAGTCTTGCGGTGTCTTTTTGGTTATGATTAATGCGTCTGTTTGAAGCATGGAATAGTTCGGTAGACTACACTTCCATACAACAGGATCCTGCTTATAAAAAGTGCATACTGTGCAGAAGCCTATGGGTGACATTGCCTGTGATGTATGCCATACAGTAGCAAATCACTAAACAGAGCAGGCCTCATGCGCACAACCGTAACGGTTTTTACAGTCCACTAATGCAGATCCACATCCTTAGCCATTTGCAATTGTGGAGGTGGCCATAGACTTCTATGGGCGGGTCTGTGATGCAATTGCAGACAAGAATAGGACGTATTTTGCGTATAATTTATGTGGCCGTTACACACCCGTAAATATATGTAAAGGTGTCCTTGGCCTATAGAATCGAATGGGTCCACAATTTCATGTGTAATTACCTGATCTGCTGTTAGATAAACTATGGTCTTGTACATGGGGCCTTAGTCATGAGCTTTTCATGGCTTATTCACTAAACCTATCCCATGATCTATGGGTGACGCTGCCACTATTTTACATTCAATGTAAATTGATACTTATGTCAGGAGCTTTTCCCAGCATATATTAAGCCTATGCCAATATTGCAATGTGAATGGGGTTGAAGCACTCACCGGTCTCCTATTTAAGAAACAAGCAGGTTGAGAGCAAATCTACCATTGCAGCTCCCCCGTCACCCAGCTTTTCCTGAGTGATCTGCCTATTTATGTGACAGACAATGGAGTGGGGATCCATCACTGTTTACCTGCAGGTTTGTTGGGAGTCTGAATTGCTGGTAGGACAAACCCATCGATACTGTAATGTCCGTTTTTAATGTTGGACTTGGTTGCCTAGCACGTCACTGGAAAACCACCAAAGAATGTCACATTGGCTGCCTAGTTCCTGGGGTCTGTCCCGACGTGTTTTTGGGAGAAATGCCCACAAACCATGGAGCATTTGTGTTGTGTGAAGACGCTGCTTTTCTTTGTGGCAGGCGTTGCAGTTGGAACTACAAGTCTCAGCAGGGTTTAACTTTCGGCTTTAAACCTTGTTTCACTAAACACTTTTGCTGGACACATGGCAAATGACCTGTTCTCAGAGCCTGGGAAACTTTGGGTTTGGTGTCAGAAGAAAAGTTTGGGCCAGTTCCACAGTGAACAAGGAGCAGCAGGAAAACATGTAATCCAGTAGCACGGGCCTTATACGGGAAAAATCCTGTATTGTGAAGTCACATGAACTCACTAGTCAGACATCTCGGATGTTTCCTCTGTCTTCAGTTCAGTGATGGTTTGTGGGCTCTCCTTTGGGACAGTGGGAGTCTGGCTGGGGGAATTCTTTCGTGCAGTGTGGGATGAGATTGTGCAGTTGTCATATAGTAGCCTTCAGTGTTATTACTGGACTTTAAAAACAATCCGTGCTATTAAGTAACCATCTTTGAGGTTAGGGGTACAACACTGTTTATAGGACCATCTACATGGCACTGGGTAAACATGTGCTGGGAGGAGCAGCCGTTTTTGGTTGATTGATAGCGGTACAATCTGCTCGCGCTCCCCACCTGCATGGATGTAAATACGGACACGGAGTGCTACAAATATGGTCTTTGGAATATTAAAAGGGCGTCTTTCAGCCCTTGAGGGCTCTGACTCTTCTGTGTACAATTTCTCAGGGTAATAGTTTTAAAACATATTTAAAGCTGAAGTACCCCTAAATTTGTTAAATTCCTTGCATATGGTCCTTTGAATCTTTATTTATAGTGCTAAGATAGTCTGCCATGCTTAAAAGGAAGGGTACCTGCCACACATTGAATTTGGGGTAACTCGAAGATACCTAAAACTTGGTAAATAGACTAAGTGCCAGTCGGGGTACTGAATTAAGTGGTGTGAGTGTGAAATGGGCTCCCTTGTTGCAGCTGACTGGCCTTGTCGGCAATTAAGTGGCCTCTTATGCTCCTTAAATTGTGGTGAACCATGCACCCGATCAGTGCTTCATGGAGACCATTTAGTTGACTCATGGATCTGACTTGGTACCAAGGTATTTTTTTTTTTTTTATGAACGAGGTGACCAGAGGTACATACTTCATATTTTGGCCTAAAATTGGCACACCCTTAAATCCGTAGGATATGCCATTCCCTCTGATCGAACCTGAGAATGAAGGGGCCGCAGCACTGGTTTAACACTCTCTCCACTTCTAAGCTGCAGGGTCTAGGCTGGATCTGTATTACACTGTAGTGTTGCTGTTCGCAAATAAGCCACTAAAAACTGCGCATAATACGCATTGTGTGCATTAGTGTTTTTAATTGCAGAACGAAAGTTACAGGCTTCGTTATAAACTCAATGTAATCAAAACTTTGTTTTCGACTTCAGTTTAGCCTTGCGCCTGTCCACCCACAACCCTGGTGTAGTCTGCCCAATCTTTGAATAGAACTACATAGAACGGTCCTGTAGTATTGCAGCTATTGTAAAATTCTTGCTAAATCAATTTCCCATTTAAAACTACATATGCTATTAAATTTTTTTTGCACATGCATTTCTTAACATAAACATTACATGGTCCTAATACCCCAAGATATCAATGCAAGCAAGTCTGGGTTGTAATAAAATGTATTACTCTTGTAATCTGGCGGTCGCTGAATGCTCCAAGGCCACCTTGAAATCGTTGACTCTGCTGCCCGTGATCCGCATCTTGGCTCCTCTTCCAGCCTACTCTGTATCCCAGCTTGTTTTGGAGAACTTGGTAAGATTCCCAGTTGTGACTTTTTGAGAAGCCGACTCTTGGAAGACATGAACCCCTCCTCTTTACCTCCCTTTACCCCTTGCTTATAGAAAAATCAGGCCTTCATTACTGGCTTAGAAATATGCATGTGCTAGAAGCATTAAGCCAAGAGTCCTATTGCTTCATTCTTTGTTATAGCGATGATATGTCTCAGGGCTGAAGGGTGACTGCAGAGGAAAGCACCTTCCCGGCATAGCTGGAAACAATTAGTAGGCCTTAAACGTGGATGTTGGACAACTGCGTTCTCTCCCTCCTCCCATTTAAAGTCTGGCTTTCTTTAGGAAGCTCAGAGCAGGAACACATGGTTTTCTAGGGTTGTATTTGAAAGTGCTTGCTTAACACTGTAGCTCTGTATAGTCTGTGCATGACATGGCTTTTGAGTCCTTGTACTTAAAGGGGTTGTCATCTTGACAACCCCTATGCATTTGCCCTTCTCAGCCCCAACACCCCCCCCCAGTCATCTGAGCGAGAGCAGAGAACTGTTAAGGCTCTGTTCACTTCTACGCTATGCCGTTCTGTTCCCATCAGAGGAGCAGAGCAGGGGAATAATGGAGCCTGCACTATTGTCTCCGCTAAGCTCTGCTGGATCTGCGACAGAGGCCCCTGACCCTCCGACGCAGTTGTGAACAGAGCCGAAGAAGCGTTTGCTCTGATCGACTCGGTCCGTTCATGTATGATAGCTGATTTCTGCGGTGGCACTTACACTATATTAACCCCCTTAAGTACCGAGCCTTTTCGTTTGAGTCGTTGCAGTCAGGGAGCCATATTTATTTATTTTTTCTTCAGCCAACTACAAGACCTCATGTCTGTCTTCTACCGCTGCCACTGTTCACTTTCAATGTGGATGTGTGTGCCACTTGTTTTTACGGTCTTCCATGTTGATCAAGGTACTCTCGGACACGGGCCGTTGGTTATTGAAGTAGTTAACAGTGATGAACCCATGGCCAAGGTAAAGCATTGTTTGCATTGATAAAGAGCAGCCTGAATAGTGTTATCCATGGCTGTGCACCGGAGTTATCTCTGATATTTAAGGAAATCTTGTCAACTGAGACTAAACAGTGTCTGAGCTCTGCATACTGCCTTGTGGAGACAGACTGCTATTCACATGCTGAAACTGCAAATATTTATAGTTGTGAATGGCAGACTGACAATATGTGCTGAAGATTGGCGCTGCCGAGAGCTTTCTGTTGTGACTAGAGGTAGAACTTTTATAAAGAAAATATTCCAACAGCAATATTAAACAGATTTTTTTTTTTGGGGGGAATTTCTAATTATTAAAATCAAAATGACACCTTGTGTTTTTTGTTTTTTTTCCTTCTCTGATGCAGACAGTAAAGCTATTGTTGATGGAAACCTCAAACTCATCCTGGGTCTTATCTGGACCCTTATTCTACATTATTCAATCTCCATGCCAATGTGGGATGAAGAGGAAGATGAAGAGGTCAAGAAACAGACCCCGAAACAGAGGCTCTTGGGATGGATCCAGAACAAACTGCCTCAGCTACCTGTCACCAACTTCAGCAGGGATTGGCAAAGCGGTAGAGCTCTGGGTGCCCTTGTTGATAGCTGCGCTCCTGGTAGGTGCCATGGATTGTTTATAGCATCCACTAGGTCTCAGAGGGAAAAATAGGAAATGTAAATCCTAGTCTTGGAGCTTTTCTAAAGCGGACTGTACACTAAATTTTTGCCATTGGGCTTCCGAAGTATACAACTGCAGGAGAACTGAACATGCCCCATTAGTTACAAACATGAGCAGTTTCCTTAGAGCAGTAACTTGTATACGGCTGAGTACTTATATTTTTATTGTCTTTGACAGGGCTTCTGTCTGTCCTACTTTTGGTTGTTGGGGGGATTCTTGACATAAATTACAGCTGAAAAAAAAAATGGGTACCTATTACTGACAGACCTATGTAAAGATGAGTCTGCCTTTATTATTGAAATGAATGGTATCTGTTATCCATAAGGGCAATCTAATCCGGTTGACCATGACCATCGTTCCACCACTATGGTCCGCTTTAGGGAATATGTGCACGTGCAGTTAACTACCTTCAGATTAGGCAAGGTGACAGTGTTGTAAATGACTGGTGGTTTACAATTATTTATACCTGCGTGTTTTTTTCCTTTTTAGGTTTGTGCCCTGACTGGGACTCTTGGGACACCAGCAAGCCTGTGGATAATGCACGTGAGGCCATGCAGCAGGCCGATGACTGGTTGGGAATTCCTCAGGTAGATTGCAATGTCAAAATAACACTACCTTATGCAAAAATAGACATGAATTTAGGTATGTCACCATGTTAATATGCATGCTGTTCAGGCCAGTATAGGGATACTAAAATATTAAAGGATAATTGACTCTAGTGTGTACTCCACTCGGGGAACCTTAGTCAAACCACAATTTATTTATAAGCAGTGAAGTGTTAATTGAAGGTTACTGACTAGTAGACCCTATGACCCTTTTCTACTGAACCAGTTTATACTTTTATCGTTTTGTTTTGTTTTTCTTAACATGAATAGGCTTATAAATGTCTTATAAATGGCTTCTGTTCTACAGGTGATCACTCCAGAGGAAATTGTAGACCCAAATGTAGATGAGCACTCAGTCATGACCTACCTGTCTCAGTTCCCAAAAGCTAAGCTGAAGCCCGGCGCTCCACTCAGACCCAAGCTAAACCCCAAGAAGGCCAGAGCCTATGGGCCAGGTGCGTCTCTGTTTTTTTATTTATTTTTTTCCATAAAATCTTAGATGGATTTTGTACTTGACATGCAAATTGGCATAGCAATCCCTTGGTATAAATGTGTAACTTCGAACAGGTATTGAGCCAACTGGTAACATGGTAAAGAAACGAGCAGAGTTCACTGTAGAGACCATCAGTGCTGGACTTGGAGAAGTTATTGTTTATGTGGAGGATCCTGCAGGACACCGAGAAGAGGTAATATATTAAGTCTAATGTGATGTGACAAAATCCACTCAATAAACCAATATATCTTGCAAAATTCACACCTAAATTCCATTCTGTCAAAAGCTGACATTCCTGAAATGTTCACATGCAGATGGTTAATTTATTGTCTTTTAGGCTAAAGTGACTGCCAACAATGACAAGAACAGAACCTTCTCCGTGTATTATATTCCTAAAGTGACTGGTTTACACAAGGTAAGATGGTGCAGTGACTCCAACTTGATATCCAGTTTGTTTTTATTTTTTGTTTTTCACCTTTCACAACTGAATGATTTTAAATATTTTCATTACTTCATTTTAGGTTACTGTCCTCTTTGCTGGACAGCATATTGCAAAGAGCCCATTTGAGGTTAATGTGGACAAGTCTCACGGGGACGCTAGTAAAGTAACTGCACAGGGACCTGGTCTGGAGCCTGCGGGAAACATTGCTAACAAAACCACCTACTTTGAGATCTTCAGTGCAGGTATAAAGAAATGCCCAGTCAGATACCAGGGTGGCACCAGAATTTCTTTTCTTTGCAGCTTGTGTGTCCATTGAAGCAGCTGTAGACTCCGCTGTGACCTGATGCGTATGGCACTGTTGAAAGCTGTTAATCCTGTAGTCTATAGCAGCCAATGTATTAGGCATCTTATTTAAGCCAGCTGCCATCTCCGGCCTCAGCAGTCACTTGACTATGGGCCGCATTTTCTAAAGTTCAGGGCACTAAATTAAGTTGTAAGTAGTGGACATGTGTATTATGCAGTACAGTAGGCAGTGTTTAAAGTAAAAAAAAAATGGTTGACTATAATGATACCGTCTGCTATGTTAAAAAGCTGCTCTCCCGCTCCTCAATTGCCTTATTGAAATAGCAAAGTGATGTTTATGGTCTCCTGCCAATTTATAATGGAGATTCACAGAAATTGGTCTTAATGTAGGCCTAAAGTTTCTGTTAATGTTTTACTGTGGGGGGGTCTGATAGAATGGATATGCAAATACTGTTTAATATACCCCCCTCTCCCAGTTCTGAAATACGATTTGCAGCTTTCTCTTATACTGTGGTATGTTTTATTCTAGGTGCCGGTCTTGGTGAGGTAGAAGTGACCATACAGGACCCAAATGGAAGGAAGGATACAGCAGATGTGCAGCTGGAGGATAAGGGTAGCAGCACATATCGCTGCACCTACAAACCCACACTGGAAGGAGTCTACACCATTTATATCACATTTGCTGGGATGCAGATTACCAAGAGCCCTTACACAGTCACTATTGGTCAAGGTGAGACCTGCTTCCTGCAGGACCATCGCTTAACATCCTCCAACTTTTTCCCTGCCCCCTTATCCGCAACCCCTGTGCCCCAATTAAAGTGGTTACGTTTTCTACATTAAAGGAATCCTTTGAAGTAAAACGCTCCACCTCAATCAGCTGTGAAACAATGACCCTATTGTTGGTGCACATAAACCTACAGAAATCTGTTGTGTGTAGAAATCAGAAGACATTAAGTTAGTTAGTCTATTACAAATAATGATCCTTGTCAATAGTGGCAGAGACAAGAATAGAACACTAATGTTAAATCTCTCCCCTACTAGTCTTCTGGCTGCTTTATTCTAGAAGCATTTAAAAAAAATCTTGTGCGGAGTCCTGGCCGCTGCTTTTCTCTAGTAGGTCTGGTGTGTGTGAATGTGCTCCTATCACTTCTATTCAGTGTCAATGCTGGATCTCCACAAGAGAATGGAGATTTGGCCTGGTCACCCATGGGCCACATCTCTAGCGAAGCATTGGCCTAGATCTGCTTTCTTATTTTTCCACTAACAATGGCTCTTATATTTTGGCCATATCTGGAATTGCCGTTTAGCCCCATTCTGCTGTATCGGGCACAGCCCATGAATAAAAGTGGCGCTGTTTCTGAGGGGGAAAAAAGGCAGGTTTTTAGTTTAATCGGACAACCCTTCTAGGGAATCTTTAAAGGCTACATAAAGCTTTTGAAAGGGATTTTTATAATCAGTGTTTTGTGCAACTTTATAATCAGCTTTTATCAAATTTAATTTTACATTTTTGATATTGCTTCTCCGTATTCTGTATACAGAGTGGCTGTATCTAACGCAGAATGCGGTACCAGTCATGTCAAGAATTTAGATTCGCAAACATTTAGGGGAAATTATTTTTTGTGCTTTCTTGTCCGGCTACACGAGCCTTCTATATTGCTTGCTTCACACCGCTACATACTATCCGTGTATGTAAATACAAATGTTTAGCCTTATGTTTTATAACTTTACTGAGACAAATAGTCTAAAAGGGCATTTAGCCTGTCCACCTGCACCTTAGTGCTAGTTCATTTCCCTGCAGACAACTTGGATTTTAAGTTCTTGCTTTCTTACTATGGAGCAATATTCTCCTCACCACTATTGTGACGCGGCCAGGCATAGCATTAAGGCAAGTGCGTACTCCGTTTCATCGAAGCCCAATTGCTTCACTATGACTTCAGTCTGGTTCTCTCTCTGTTTTCTTGCTGTAGAAATGTCTTGCATTTTCTTTCCTTCTCTTTTCTTCATGCCTTCATCTGGGTAAGGTGGTCAGCCTGCTGGATCTCTCCTGTCTCTTGCTACAATGTCCTCAGCTAGTTTGGGGGACATGAAGGATTTTACGGTATATCTGCATGCAGTGTGCTCCGGGTTGTGTGCTTAATACATATTTAAAAATAATTGTTTTTAATCTTTCACTTTTTTTTTTTTTTTTTTTTACCTTTTTAGTTTGTCAATTGTTACATCCATCTGCCATACAAATTGTAACCTTAATATTTTGTAGCATGCAGATGTGCTGCAGTTAGAAGCATGATTTTGTATGTGTTAGAGGTATCAATGTTTTTGTTAGACATTATAAAGTTTTCCAATACTAAAACTTTTATACCGATGTTTTAGCTTCAAATCCTACTGCCTGTCGGGCTGTGGGTCGTGGCTTGCAGCCAAAGGGCGTGCGTGTAAAGGAGACTGCGGATTTCAAGGTCTACACCAAAGGAGCCGGAAGTGGAGAACTCAAAGTTGTGGTCAAGGGACCAAGTGAGTAATATGTTTGGGCAAATGCCTGCTGTTTCCTCTAGTACTGAAGTTCTTAATCTGTGCATGTAAAACAATCTCTCCAGGGAATTTATTTAAAATAAAGTTTACATCTGGCAAGACGCCCTCTCCTGGCTGGTTGTTGAAATAACATGCAGCTTTATTCCCTAGTTATATAGTCTTTTTTATGGCGGTTAGGTCAATATGGCAGCGTTCGTTACCTAGCTGTCCTGTCAGGGATTGTTTAGTTGTCCTAATAGAATTTAGTGATGACCCTTCAATAATTCCTTTAGTTGGCCACTTCCGGATAGCTCCTCTAATAGAAAAACCTTCCCACTCTTCTCGTGGCCTCTATGAAATGCCGATTTTCTGAAGGCAATATTCATATGGGAAGTAATGTAATGTTATATGGCAGTGGAACTTCTGACAGCTTGTGGGTTGAAGGTTTTTCTGATGGACATGGGATTTTTGTAGCTGTGGTTTACACTGCAGAGCAGGCTAAAAGTAAAACTAAAAACAACCATTGAATCGCTTGGAGGGAGTTTGTTTGCGTTTTGTTGACTTAGACTGTTTGCACATAAAAAATTCTAAATATTTGCTTGCATTACTTTCGGTAAAGTTTTGTCCTAGTAGTCATCCACATAGTCAGCAAGCAGCACAACTGATGACTGGTCCATTTATGCTGGTAAAGGGAAATGCATTTCCAAGTTTTATGCCTTATACACATGTGCGCTGTGTGTAAGAAGCACGCTGCTGCATGGGGGTCCATACGGTGCCGTATTACTGAGATTGTCACCTGTAAGCTGGAGCCCAACTAAATCATGTGCTTGTGCCAGTCATTGCACAGACACAGTATAAACTCGCACATCCTTTAGGTTACCAGATAATCATGATGATGGGACCTTTTTAAGTTAATGACCTGATTCCTGGACAGTGTAGATATGACTAAAGCATTCCTCGAACAAGGACTTTTTTTTTTTTTTTTTTTTTTTTTCTTCCCTTCATCTGCTTATTGCACTCCAGCTTCAACGTATTCTGCTGCGCTTTACAAATACAATATTGTTCACAGAGGGAACTGATGAACGTGTTAAACAGAAGGACTTGGGAGATGGCGTCTATTATTTTGAATACTATCCGACTGCTCCTGGAAACTACATCGTTACAATCACTTGGGGAGGACAGAACATTCCACGAAGGTTAGGAAGATACCTGGTGCATAAAATCTGTTCTGTAGATATATACTCGTATACTAGCTGACAAAGAAAATTGGATTTTTATTATAAATTTCCTTTATCCTTAGTCCATTTGAGGTTAAGGTTGGCACAGAATGTGGGCAGCAGAAAGTAAGAGCGTGGGGTCCTGGCTTGGAAGGAGGCGTTGTTGGAAAATCCGCTGACTTTGTCGTTGAAGCAATTGGAGATGATGTTGGAACTCTAGGTGAGTTAACTCTGCAACTTTTTTTTTGTACCTGTAATTAGTTTCCAGCAATGAAACCCCTACAATGATCCCATATAAGCTTTCTACACACAATTTGAAGGTGGATTCTATAGCTTTTTACAACAAACCTTAAGGCTTATCACCCTTTCAGGTCTAAACCTTTCTCTACACAGGATTTTCTGTGGAAGGTCCATCACAAGCCAAAATTGAGTGTGATGATAAAGGAGATGGGTCGTGTGATGTCCGCTACTGGCCACTGGAAGCTGGAGAATATGCTGTACATGTTCTATGCAACAACGAAGACATCAAGCTGAGCCCATTCATGGCAGAAATCAAACCTGCCCCCAAAGATTTCTATCCAGAGAAGGTAAGACTATTTAGGTTTCTTGACTCTTCTTAACTCTAAGCTTTCATGCACACGACTGTGCCCGTAATTACGGGCACGGCCAGCCACTGACAGCCGGCTGTTTTTACCGGCCATGCTCCCATTATAAATTATAGGAGCACGGTCCGTAAAATAGGACATGTCCTATTTTGGCTTTTATAGGGCAGGTTTCTACGGCACGGACACCCTCCCGTAGACATACGTGAAGATGTCTGCTGGCCACAAATGATTGGGCCCATATTTATGGGTGGTTTTACGGTCATGTGTATGGGGCTTCTGAGTTCTACTTCTGTAGATAGTATGGTTGCTCCATCAGACTTTGAATTTATTTAAAAAAAAAAGTCCTTTAATTCAAAGGTGAAAGCCTATGGTCCTGGCCTGGAGAAGACTGGACTGTCAATCAATAAACCAGCAGAGTTCACAGTGGATGCTAAACATGGAGGAAAGGCACCCCTTAAAGTGTCTGTGCAGGTAACTAGCTTTCCTGACCAAGCATTCCAGTGCTTGGAGCTTTATTTAACAGCAGTTTTTTTTTCTTCTTAGGATTCAGAAGGAACCCCTGTGGATGTCACCACTAAGGATAATGGTAATGGAACCTACAGCTGCAGCTACTCGCCAAAGAAACCATTGAAACACACTGCAGTGGTATCCTGGGGCGGAGTGAACATTCCCAATAGTCCTTTCAGGGTAAGCCTAGTACTGAACTCATTTAATTGTGATCTGTATTAAACTGAAAAAATGAAATACTAGATAGAAAAATGAGAATCTTTCTGTTGTCAGATGACTATTGGTGCTGGCAGTCACCCCAACAAGGCTAAAGTTTATGGACCTGGTGTTGCCAAAACTGGATTGAAATCCCATGAACCTACCTATTTTACTGTGGACTGTACAGAGGCTGGACAAGGTGAATGAAATTAAGCTGTAAAATGTGTTGTGTGTCTTTTTGTTTTTTTTTTTATATATTCACAAGCTTAGTTATTTATCATGGGAAACTGCTGCCAAGTTCACATTTCCTCGCAGGGACTGTGGCATTCCCCACAAACGTTTATATATTCTAATAGTGTCATCTTATTACTAGTAGTGTCCATAAGAAGGGTCCGAAGGCAGTGGGAAATTAATGGGAATTTTGTATGTTCCTATTTTCAAACTTTATTCATTCGCCCTTTGACTGTTTATCTACAACTATGTCATCCACTATGTTCTACCAAGGCTGGAGTAGTGATTGACTGTCCGGTGCAAATCTTTCCTTAGGGGATGTGAGCATTGGAATCAAATGTGCTCCTGGAGTTGTGGGTCCAGCTGAAGCAGACATAGACTTTGACATCATCCGCAATGATAACGACACGTTTACAGTGAAATACACACCACCAGGAGCTGGAAGCTATACCATCATGGTTCTGTTTGCTGGCCAGGTACTTATTAATTTCTGAATACTGTACAGTACATTACTTTCAGGAATCTGTCTTGAATTCTTGCTTTCTTATAGAAGAATTTATAATGCTCATAAAGCTTAGTTTTCTTCTTAAGGAATTGAATTGGACTTTGGCTTTATTTTCTTTACTGTCCTGTCCCTTTAGAGAATTCCTCCCCTTTACATTAAACAGGGCGAGGAACTAAAGCCCCATACCCTTCTAGACTTTACTTACATTTATGATGACATATGTCAGGATAGGGCATAAATAGGTTAAACCCGATCATGGGTATCGACAATGGTAATGCAATCGTTGCATTGAGTTCAAAGTTTAATGGTATTTATAGACTTTATTCACAAAGCTCCCTTTAGCGGCCTACACAGGCCAGCAAAATCTTTACGTTTAGTAAAACTGGCTGTGTATTTTAGGTTCTTATTTTTGTCTTCAGGCCACACCAATGAGTCCCATACGTATTAAGGTTGACCCATCTCATGATGCTAGTAAAGTGAAGGCTGAAGGGCCAGGTCTGAACAAGAGTGGTAAGTAGTAGGTATTTGGGTCTTCAACAGCTTGTGTTGTAGAAAGGATGTGACCATCCAATTTTTATATTTTTCAGGTGTGGAAATAGGTAAACCCACTCATTTCACCGTGAACACCAAAGCAGCTGGCAAAGCAAAACTAGATGTGAACTTTACAGGACCAGCCAAAGGCGATGCTGTGAAGGACTTTGAAGTCATTGATAACCTTGACAACTCTCATACTGTCAAATACACACCAGTGCAACAGGTAAAAACTGGAGAAATAAGTTATGTAGGTTACTGATATCATTGTTTGATTTTGTAATTCTGTTCAGAAGTGCATATATTATAGTTTTGTGTTTTTTGTTTTTTTCTTTCAGGGTAATATTGCTGTAAACGTGACTTATGGAGGAGACCAGATTCCCAAGAGTCCATTTCCAGTTAACATTGCTCAAACTCTGGACCTCAGCAAGATCAAAGTTACTGGACTTGGTGACAGTATGTATCGTACACAAACTTGAACATGGTGGTCTTGATATGTTTGAGCCATAAGTGTCTACTAGACCTAAAATTTGCCAACATGTGGCTGTTACAGTAATTTGGCGATGTAAGGCTCCCTTCAGAATGCGTTTACTGGTCTCTGTCTGACGTATAGGATTGGATAAGCTCCTGACGTATAAGTGAAATTGAGGCTGTGACGGTTGCATAATAGTCGCCCATAGGCCATAATGGCGTCTATTTAACGGACCTGCCACGAACATCTGTTGAAGCCCTGGACTTGTCTGTTCAACAGATGCATGTGATGTATGCCATACCATGGAATCTGTCACCCATAGGTGACGTTTAGCATATATGGTTTTACTTGATGCCTCAGGATAGAATAGTGAAGTTGACTCTTTTGGCCTCTGGGTATAATGGGGGGTACATTTGACGTTTGCGCTTTGTGTTCTTGAAGCGTACGTCAAATGTACAGGAAAAATGCAGTGAGGCCTCGAACTCACCTCCTTGAAGAAATTAGATCATTATTTTTTTTGGGTTACTGTGCAGGATTCTTGTCTATAAAGAATCTTCAGCTGGATTTCTATACATTGCATGTGTGAAATTGACCGTTTTATGACTGTTTCTTTAGAGGTGGAAGTTGGAAAGGATCAGGAGTTTACAGTAAAGTCTAAAGGTGCTGGAGGACAAGGCAAAGTGGCTTCAAAAATTACTGGCCCATCTAACAAATCTGTTCCTTGCAAAGTAGAACCAAGCTTAAGTCCAGATAATAGCACTGTTAAGTTCATTCCTCGGGAAGAAGGACCTTATGAAGTGGAGGTTACATATGATGGCGTTCCAGTGCCCGGTAGTCCTTTCCCTGTT
Organism: Rhinoderma darwinii; assembly: GCF_050947455.1. Classification (NCBI taxonomy): domain Eukaryota; kingdom Metazoa; phylum Chordata; class Amphibia; order Anura; family Rhinodermatidae; genus Rhinoderma; species Rhinoderma darwinii. The sequence goes on along the minus strand of NC_134694.1, from coordinate 18,590,391 downwards.
GAAGCCGTTCCACCAACTAATCCTTCAAAGGCAAGTATTTAAAGGTCACCTTTCATGTAGCCCTCATGGGACCATAACTTTTTGGGTTTTCTTGCCTGTTACCTAATTTGCTTACTGAAATGTTTTTCACAACTTGTAAATTATTAAATTAAATTCTCTTTCCTAATCTCTATTCACTATTTTTAATTCCATGTTGAATTTTAACTGTGTAGGTAAAGGCTTATGGGCCTGGCCTGAAAGGAGGAAATGTGGGTTCTTCTACCCCATTCACTATTGATACTAAAGGTGCTGGCCAAGGAGGCCTTGGTTTGACTGTTGAAGGTCCATGTGAAGCAAAGATAGAATGTCTGGACAACGGCGATGGCACCTGCTCTGTATCATATTTGCCCACAGAACCTGGTGACTACAACATCAATATCCTATTTGCTGACACCCATATACCTGGATCTCCGTTCAAAGCAAAGATCGAACCCTCCTTTGACCCTACCAAGGTTACTTGTTCTGGTCCTGGCTTGGAACATGGCCAGGTTGGAGAAGCGGGCAAATTTAATGTGGACTGCTCCAATGCTGGCAATGCAGAGTTGACAATCGAAATAATTTCAGACACTGGCATGCAGGCGGAGGTACATATTCAAGACAATGGAGATGGAACATATACGATCACATACATTCCGCTCTACCCTGGAATTTATACTATAACTATCAAATATGGTGGTCAAATGGTGCCCAACTTCCCCAGCAAGTTGCAGGTGACTCCAGCAGTTGATACATCTGGTGTTAAGGTGTATGGACCTGGGGTGGAAGGAAAAGGTGTGGTAACAAGTTATTTTTCTTATTAATTAGGGTGTGGGCCTTACAATTGCTTCAAATTTTGGGTTTTATTTTACAGGTGTTTTCAGAGAAGCAACTACAGATTTCAATGTTGATGCTCGGGCTCTGACTAAAACTGGAGGTCCACAGGTCAAGACAAGGGTATCCAATCCTTCTGGCAATTTCACTGAAGCTTATGTACAGGATAACGGGGATGGTACATACAAAGTGGAGTATACTCCTTATGAAGAAGGTGAGGGCTTTGGTTTTGTGCAGTTTGTCTTCTGATTATCCCGTTTTCTTATGCTTAATGGTTTTACCTGCTGTTTTCAATCTGCTCAGGTGTTCACTCTGTAGATGTTTCTTACAATGGAAGTCCTGTACCCAAGAGTCCATTCAGGGTTCCTGTGACAGAAGGTTGTGATCCAACTAGAGTCAGAGTCCATGGTCCTGGTATCCAGAACGGAACCACAAATAAGCCCAACAAGTTTACAGTTGAAACTAGGTGATCATGTGTTCTGAATTCTCTGACTGTTTAGTGTTTGTGGTAGATTAATTTATTTAATTTTTTTTTTCTTCATTGGTGTAAAACTACTGGCGACTTTATTTTTCTCCCATAGGGGTGCTGGTACAGGCGGCCTGGGCTTGGCTGTTGAAGGCCCGTCTGAAGCAAAGATGTCTTGTACAGATAATAAAGATGGCAGCTGCTCTGTGGAATATATCCCATATGAGCCTGGCACTTACAGCCTGAATGTCACATATGGTGGTCACCAGGTTCCAGGTAAGATTTTAGTAGGCTCTTGTAAGTTTGTTAGGAATTTAATGCTGTACTGATTATAGAGTAGGAGGGGAGCAGACTGATAGTTTTGTGCTAAAAGATTCTGGCTAACCTGTAATTGATAAAATCCCTGTGGCATTCCTACTGACGAGCAGCTATTTCTGTATGTACGCTTTTTAATATATACAGGGGAGGCTGTCAATAGTTGAAACCGCCCTCAGTTAGCAGGGATTTATATCGAATCTTTTCCCACCACTATATATCCACCTGCTCAACCCCTCCTGTTCTATAACCTGGTTACGCCAATCAGTTTTCTCTATTTAGGGTTCCTTTTAAAGTATTAAAAGTTTATCTGTTATACTTTCTTTCCTGCAAAATTACTACATTTGCCATACTACACTGATTCCTTCTGACTTTGCAGGCAGTCCTTTCAAGGTTCCAGTTACTGATGTTGTTGATAGCACCAAAGTGAAGTGTTCAGGTCCAGGACTGAGCCCAGGACTTGTAAGGGCAAATGTTCCACAATCCTTCAGTGTAGACACAAGCAAAGCTGGTGTTGCTCCATTGCAAGTTAAAGTTCAAGGTCCAAAGGGTAAGATGCTGTAGAATTGTATTTGAAAATTTTTGCTATGGCTCTTTACGTTAATCTTCCTCCTTTCAGTGTTTGCTTTTTAAATTCATTTGTATGTGTTTTATAGGTATTGTTGAGCCTGTGGATATTGTTGACAATGGAGATGGCGTTCAGACTGTTAACTATGTGCCTAGCCGTGAAGGACCATATAACATTGCAGTTCACTATGGAGATGACGAAGTGCCGCGCAGGTTAGTTCCCAAAATTTACCGGCTTGGATGATGAATATCCAACACGGAAATAAGAAACTTTCCAATTAGGGAATAGTTAATAGTTTGTGATAATGGAAATTTAATTCCCTGTCTCTTTGCAGTCCATTTAAAGTAAAGGTTCTACCCACTCATGATGCCAGTAAGGTAAAGGCTAGTGGCCCAGGATTAAACACAACTGGTGTCCCTGCCAGTCTCCCTGTGGAATTTACTATTGATGCCAAGGATGCTGGAGAGGGTCTCCTTGCTGTTCAGATAACGGTAAGTGTCATGACTTTTAGAGACTTGGGCTACGTGTCGAAGTACGGGAAAATACCTCTTTAATGGGGGAGTTGGGACATTATAAGCACGTGAGATGAGCACACAACCAGGGAACCATCAAATACAACCACTGGCAGCAGAATGGGGTACACTGAAGATTGTCAACTTTGTCATACACCGCAATCTCTTGTGACAGCCCCATTAGCCAAGACTTCCATTGCAATGAAATTCTTCAGGCTGTATGAAGACCTTAATTGGAAAGGAGAAAAACTGGGGGGCTGTGAGTAGCAAGAGGGGGGCAGGCTTCATAATGGCTATAGCTTTGGAATGAGGTGTTCAACAGGCATATATGGATGTCATGTTTTCAGGTGTCCACATGCTTTTGCTGTGTATTCCATATTTTAACTGCTGATCCTAGTAACTGTGTAATCTGGAGATTGCCTGGATTGCAGCAGCTCTACCACTGGCAGTGAAAATGATGGTGTAAATTATGCTTTAACTGCATTAGCTTAGTGGTTAAGTCTGGAAATGACTCCTTTCATTTCAGGATCCTGAAGGTAAACCCAAGAAGGCCACTATCCGAGACAACCAAGATGGAACATACACCGTGTCCTATGTGCCTGATATGACTGGGCGCTACACTATTCTCATTAAGTACGGAGGTGATGAGATTCCATATTCACCTTATCGCATCCGTGCTATACCAACAGGTGACGCCAGCAAATGCAGTGTGACAGGTAAGAAGTACTTTGACTGCTTGTTTGTATTAAGGTATTCCACACTAAAGTGAATGAATGCACCTAGTTTAGGATCACGGTCTATGTCCTACCTTAAAGAGTATAAGTACTCAGCAAAGCAGCGCATGTAGTTTGGAGAACTTCCAAACCTGTATAGTTGGCCAAGATGACCTCAAACCGTGTTAGATTGCGTAGTCGTATTACGTAAGAGCTGCTGGTAAGTTTTATGCTGATCTAGGACAGACTTGTGTACATCTTTGAGTAGTGCAGGGTAGAGAGTGCAATGCCTTGAAGATTCCTCCCGGTGCTCTCCTCACTGCTTTTTACGTACACACTGCTCAACGCTGCACACTGTTTATGGCGTAACATGTCGTGATGTAAATTTTATCTCTGCTGATGTGTATTTTGTTATGCACTTTACCCTCACATTGTCACCTTGTCTCACAATACCTTTCCTTGCTCTTTGCCCTTTCACCTCAGTGTCAATCGGAGGTCACGGGCTAGGTAAGCCGCTTGCTGGTCTTGACTAAACTTTTACACCCCTGTTAAGTTTAAAGTAATTTGATGTTCTTTGGCAGTCCAAATCCTTGTCTGGGCATTCACAGCTGTTATAAGAAGGCTACCATTGGTTAAGCTTGGCATGTCATTTGTTATGGCCCTTTCATTTTCCATGGGTTAATCCCTTGTTGGCATAAAGTGGTGGTTTATCCAAAGTGGCATTTTACATAAAGCCTAATCGTATGCAGACGTGTTCTAGAGCAGGGGGAGCTCGACAGATGGATATAGTTTTTATTAGAAAATAATCTTTAACTCCAAGTCCAGTTAGCGGTCTCCCTATGACTGCTTTCTCTGAGTGTACCAAGACAGCGGTGCATTCGAGTATGAACTCTCTTGTACGCTGTCCACTCACATTTTTCCATAGACAATCCATATACAATGAAGGAAATAAGTATTTGATCCCTTGAGTTTGCCCACTGTCAAAGACATGAACAGTCTAGAATTTTTAGGCTAGGTTAATTTAACCAATGAGAGATAGATTATATTTTTTTTTAAAAACAGAAAATCAGTCAAAATTATATATATATATATTTATTTGCATTGTGCACAGAGAAATAAGTATTTGATCCCTTTGGCAAACAAGACTTAATACTTGGTGGCAAAACCCTTGTTGGCAAGCACAGCAGTCCGATGTTTTTTGTAGTTGATGATGAGGTTTGCACACATGTTAGATCGAATTTTGGCCTACTCCTCTTTGCAGATCATCTGTAAATCATTACGATTTTCGAGGCTGTCGATTGGCAACTCGGGTCTTCAGCTCCCTCCATAAGTTTTCGATGGGATTAAGGTCTGGAGACTGGCTAGGCCACCCCATGACCTTAATGTGCTTCTTTTTGAGCCACTCCTTGCCTTGGCTGTATGTTTCGGCTCATTGTCGTGCTGGAAGACCCAGCCACGAGCCATTTTTAATGTCCTGGTGGAGGGAAGGAGGTTGTCACTCAGTATTTGACGGTACATGGCTCCATCCATTCTCCCATTGATGCGGTGAAGTAGTCTTGTGCCCTTAGCAGAGAAACACCCCCAAAACATAATGTTTCCACCTCCATGCTTGACAGTGGGGACGGTGTTCTTTGGGTCATAGGCAGCATTTCTCTTCCTCCAAACACGGCAAGTTCAGTTAATGCCAAAGAGCTCAATTTTAGTCTCATCTGACCACAGCACCTTCTCCCAATCACTCTCAGAATCATCCAGTTGTTACTTTGCAAACTTCAGACGGGCCTGTACATGTGCCTTCTTGAGCAGGGGGACCTTGCGGGCACTGCAGGATTTTAATCCATTACGGCGTAATAGGTTACCAATGGTTTTCTTGGTGACTGGTCCCAGCTGCCTTGAGATCATTAACAAGTTTCCCCCCCGTGTAGTTTTCGGCTGAGCTCTCACCTTCCTCAGGATCAAGGATACCCCACGAGGTGAGATTTTGCATGGAGCCCCAGATCGATGTCGATTGACAGTCATTTTGTATGTCTTCCATTTTCTTACTATTGCACCAACAGTTGTCTCCTTCTCACCCAGCGTCTTACTTATGGTTTTGTAGCCCATTCCAGCCTTGTGCAGGTCTATGATCTTGTCCCTGACATCCTTAGAAAGCTCTTTGGTCTTGCCCATGTTATAGAGGTTAGAGTCAGACTGATTAATTGAGTCTGTGGACAGGAGTCTTTATAAAGGTGACCATGTAAGACAGCTGTCTTTAATGCAGGCACCAAGTTGATTTGGAGCGTGTAACTGGTCTGGAGGAGGCTGAACTCTTAGTGGTTGGTAGGGGATCAAATACTTATTTCTCTGTGCACAATGCAAATAAATATATATAATTTTGACTGATTTTCAGTTTTTTGTTTTTTTTTTTGTTTTTTTTTAAATATAATCTATCTCTCACTGGTAAAATTAACCTAGCCTAAAAATTCTAGACTGTTCATGTCTTTGACAGTGGGCAAACTTACAAAATCAGCAAGGGATCAAATACTTATTTCCTTCACTGTATATGGTTTTCACACTTGCACCAACCTCAATCTGAACTATTTGTAAAGGTCTGATGGTTGGGTTGTTCCTTTGGTTCCACCTGTAACAGCTGTGAATCGCCTAAATAGCTATTTAACTGGACAAATGGGCTTAGTGGCTGGGCTTTATTAAATGTGGGCATGAATTGCTTCCTCTATATAACTCTAATGGCCGTTCTGCACCAATGTGCCCTCATTTAGACTCTACTAAAGAGCAGTCCAGCCTTTCCTCAGCAGTTTACATCTCTTCAGTAGTAATTCTTTCTAAAGATCTTTGGTAAACCTTTTTGGGTGGTGCAGGGTGGGATACATGGGCGTCCGAACTCTAAAGTTTTGTGGTTTCAGTTTGATCTGAAGCGTTTCGTGGTTATGGAGTTTGGCATGAATGACAATACATTGATCTGATCTTGAACAAGATTTGGACAATTTGAGCGGTTAATTTCTCAAGCAAAATGTTCTGAGCAACTTGTCACCTGTTGATCTGGTCCTTTAATTTGTAGTGACATTTGGTCCTGTCCTGACCAGGTTTATAGACCATTAATGGAAGACCTTGAATACTCTCGAACGTTATTGAGCTGCATAATTTGCCACCATTTTTGGCTAGCCCTCAAATGTCTACCTGACAAAGCATGCCTATACATGGGTGAAGTTTTTAATATACTTGCATATTTACTTTTATTGGCCTTATGCCCAATCATTCAATTGGCAAAATCAACGAGACTAAATACTCTGCCATAAATGGTTGAGAACGTGTTTTGCTATTTGCTTCAGAATGGAAAGCAGAGCCCTGATTCTGTAGATCGTTCTCATGTACCCTAAATACAAGAACCATTCACATCGCACTCCATATACACTAAACTGTAGGATATGACTTGGGATGGGGGTTTCTTTAGCCAATGGTTTTACTTCTCTTGTTTTGCTACTGCATGCCTGCTTTGTATGGCTCATCGACAACAAACGTCAACCTTTTACTGCATCTCTAATTCCACTTTGCTCTGCACCCTCTTCTGATTGTCTCTAGCGATTTTATGTTCTTCTGGAAATCAGTCACTCAGGAAATTATTTTTCTTATTTAAACTGCTCCATGCACAACCACACAGTAGGTCACCAATTCTAGATTTTTAGATTCTAACCTTTAAAAGTATGGTCTAGTCACTTCTATAGAAACGCAATAGACTGGTATTCTTAAAGCCACATGGATAAGACTTTTTTTTATTTTTTAATTTTTTTAATTTTTTTATAAAGGCTTGAATCCCCATTCTGAGGTTCTGCCTCTAAAACCATGTTGTAGTGCTCTATGCACACTAAACCTTACAACTAGTATTTGGAGATTTTGCACTCTTGATGTCTGACCTACTTAAGGGTTTCGGTTTAGTAAGATCACAGCCACTTTGGTTGTTGTGCTGTTATAAGTAGGTTGTGGTTGCTCGAGGTAACACGTCAGCACGGTCGAACTTTGATTGGGCTCCAGACAACTAGACACACAAATTTCAGCAACACTATTCTGGAGTGCTGGATGGGTGACATACTTGCCTAGAGATCATGTTTTCACTCAATCACAGCGAGTTTGAAATTCTTAACTTGTGCATATAAATTTCCTGAGAACTGCGCCTCCTTTAGAACAGAGGGGGACTTTGCTGTCAGGTTTTGTTTTTTTCCCCCCAATAACTTAGGGTGGTGGTGCATGGGATTAGCTTGAAAAGCCGAACCTTGATAAACCTATTTCACCATTTTTATTTATTTATTTTTTATTCTGTTCCTTCCTATTGTCCCCACCCTATTCCCACATTTTGGTTCCACACAGGTGCTGGCATTGGACCCACTATCCAGATTGGTGAAGAGACTGTAATAACAGTTGATGCCAAGGCTGCCGGAAAGGGCAAAGTGACATGTACAGTGTGCACACCAGATGGCACAGAAGTGGATGTAGATGTGGTAGAAAATGAAGATGGAACTTTTGATATATTCTACACTGCCCCTCAACCTGGCAAATATGTCATATGTGTGCGCTTTGGTGGAGAGCACATCCCGAACAGCCCATTCCAAGTTACAGTAAGTATGAAGGCAACTTATTTATTTTAAGCTTTCTTGGATATGAATCGGTTCTGGTAATTTCAGAAGGGGGGAGGGGGTAGAAAGAGCAGAACTCCAAAGGTCCTTATCAATACGACTACAGTTTTCTGGTTGAAGCTATCTCTGATTATCTGCTGATCGCCAGGGTTTTCTGAAGTCTAATCCACGGTGATCAGTTAGCCACGGCCAACCACATGTGGTATTACAAGCGCCTGAGTGGAAATGCTAGGCCATTCATGTAATACGTGCGCAGACCATACCCGCCAGAGATTGAGTTTCTCTTGTTAACAGTTCCATGGTCTGGTTTATAGATGGCGTTACGAGTTAGGGACCCCACCTCTGACTTCTAATGGGGCATATGGAAAGGGGGTTATCTTGACAAAACTAACTTCTGTTGGGATATACTAGATTTCAGATACCATAGATCAGATTTTTACTATTATGTAAAGATTAGAGCGCAGAATAAAAGTTTTAAATGGCAAATTTTCCAAATCTGCAAGTCTTCTGAATAACTTGTTCAAAAAATAAAACAAGGTGGCCCACATGGCTCACTTTTTGTTCGTTCCATCCGCCTATGTCTTAATGAATTTTCAATTGTAGAATGTAACTAATGTGTTCTTACACCTCCCAACGCAGGCTCTGGACGGCGAGCAAATGATGCCTCAGCAGATGGCTCAGCAGCAGTTAACCCCACCTTACGCATACCTGGGCATGCAGCAACCCTGGGTACCCTGTCTACAGTAAATGTATCATTCATGGAGGGAAAAAACATCCTGGAACACTATGGGACAGGGAAGGAACTTTGGAATTCAGGACTCACAAAACCTGCTCATGGCTCTAGCACTCAGTCTTGTATTAGATAGAATTGCAACTGAGTTTTAAGATTCTGCTCTTGAGTTCATCTCCAATAATGGGTTAAGGGGGGTTGCATATTCATTACTTCTGTCTTCTACCCTGTAGGTCTAGTCTAATATAGTGCTTTGCTTGCATGTGTGAGGGTTTTTGCATGTGCCATCACACGGACAGGACTCATTGCCTTCTGCGGTGTTATAAGCACAGCTCTGCTGGTATAAGGCTAACTTGGTTGACTAGTCTAAGGTGACTACTTTCTCTGCTTCTGCTGTGACAACACAAGATGAATTCCAAGGAAAGTTTCTTCCCTGTGTATATTGTTCCAGAGATGGCCTTTTCCTCAATCTCCACTGGAATTAAATTTGAGGAGGGGGTGGGGGTTTGCTGGCTGGGCTCATACCTCTGTCCGCTCTATAAATTCCAGATGTCTGCAATATCTTCCCATTCTCTTTTTACTACCAACATCTCATTAAGCCTTCCAGTCTCAGTCTTAGATTTCCAGCCACCACATGTTAGGTGGCAGGAAGGAGTTAACACTTTATATCCACTCGTCCGTCTCATCCATTTTCCATGTGTTCAGAAATGTGTAATGGTCTCTTGCAGAATTCATTTTTCCAGGTTTGCCATGTTTTTGGATAAACTAACTGCAAAGACTTCCTTTATCATGCAATTATTATTTATTTTTTGTTACTTTACATTTGTTTCAAATCCTAAATTCCATTGCTGGTTCATCAAATATTCATAATGTAGCCGTATAATGTCCACATGATACTTCCTGGCTGGTAGCACAGTGAGGATTCTGTTCCTTCAATATTCATAAACCACTAGGTTCTATCTCCAGTGTCTGAAGGAAGCATTTGGCTGACAGCTGAGAGAATAAACTGCAGCTGTGGGTGATGTGATGGGTCATCAACCTAGGAGTTGTGGATTGAGTCTCGTAGTTTCCAAAGTAATCAAGGTTATGGTGGTAAAAATCTACAAACATTTGTCCATTTTAAACGTGGGCAAAAAAAATGTTAGTTTTTGTTTTCTGCAATGATGAACTAGCATTGGAGTTTTGGTTTTTGCCTCCCATTGATGCATGTCCTCTATACTTTTTTTATTTTTATTTTTTTTTTCCTTTCCATACTGTTCTTTCATGAAGGGTTTGCTCATCTGTGGCTTTTCCTTGCTTTTTAGGCTACAGATCTCCCTGTAATGGGAGTCAATGGACTGGATGTTGCAGGATTGAGACCATTTGATCTGGTTATTCCCTTCACTATCAAAAAAGGAGAGATCACAGGTATAAGCATTTTTGAGGTTTGCTGGTCCACACCTTTAATATTTGCAGCCCATGTTTCTGACTTTGACCTCATACTATTCACAATGTAGGCGAGGTCCGCATGCCTTCTGGGAAAGTGGCTAAACCTGACATCACGGATAACAAAGATGGAACAGTTACTGTTAGATACGCTCCTACAGAAGCTGGACTTCATGAAATGGATATAAAGTATGATGGCATGCACATTCCTGGTAGGTCTACAGTACTAAATACTACAAGTGAAACTTTTTCTATTTGAACATCCCTGTATCCAATGTCTCCAGTGCCCTGTCCCATGTTTCTTTCTAACACTTAACATTTCTTAGTCCTGTTCAGTCATACATTCTGCTGGATATTTGCAAGGAGATCACGTGGGTGTCTGGTCTATAGAGCCCTTTCTGGAGATCACTGGTGATGCAAGATTACTTTAAACCCCTCGAGCGCTGCTCAAACTGCAGAGCATTAACTTACAATGTTGTCAGATTTCCAGAAGGGGAGGGGTGGACCCAGATTAGACTTTACCAGTGATCTTTTTTTAAGATGATTTTTACTGGATTTTGCCTTTAAGGAGGTTAACTAGCTGAATATATGCCAGATTTCCTTAGTTTCTGGTTGAATGGGTTTAATCCGCCAGGCAGATCTTATGATGAAATGCTAAATTGTATTAAGATATTCTAATTTGATTTCTCAGGGAGCCCCCTGCAGTTCTATGTGGACTATGTCAATAGCGGTCATGTTACAGCCTATGGCTCAGGATTAATTCATGGCACAGTCAATAAACCTGCAGTGTTTACTGTGAACACCAAAGATGCCGGTGAAGGTGAGTACCAAGGGATTTTTTTATTTTTATTTTTTGAAAACACCAAAGACTAAAGAGGCTTGACAAGTGTTTTTTGCCTATAGGTGGTTTGTCGCTGGCCATTGAAGGTCCTTCTAAAGCAGAGATTAGCTGTACTGACAACCAGGATGGAACATGTACCGTGTCTTACTTTCCTGTCCTTCCCGGAGATTATAACATTCTTGTGAAGTACAACAGCAAGCACATCCCTGGCAGTCCTTTTGTTGCCAAAATCACAGGTCGGTAGTTCATGAAATTTTATGCAGAATTAGGTTTATAATGTCTTAGAACTTAAGGTACTTTTTTTTGTTAGTCATTGTAATATCTGGATTTAACAAAAAAAATTATTTTCTTAGGTGATGACACTATGCGCATGTCCCAGCTTAAGGTTGGTTCCACTGCCGATATCCCACTCAATATCACAGAGACTGATCTGAGTCAACTAACTGCAACTGTGACCTCTCCTTCTGGAAGGGAAGAGCCATGTCTTCTGAAGAGGCTCCGCAATGGACACATAGGCAAGTCTCGGGTTGTTTCTTTTTTGTTTTTTTTTTACCTAACGAACTTGCTTGTTATAGCTTGTATTCACTACTTTGCTTTAATTTATCTGTAGGTATTTCTTTCGTGCCTAAGGAGACTGGAGAGCATATGGTTAGCATCAAGAAAAATGGCCAACATATTCCCAACAGTCCTATTACTGTAATGATCAGCCAGTCGGAGATTGGTGATGCAAGTAGAGTGGTTGTTTCTGGCCAGGGCCTAACTGAAGGAAGGACGTTTGAGCCAGCAGAGTTCATCATTGACACTAGAGAAGCAGGTAATGACCAAATGACACCATTTGATTTTAATCTTTAAAACTTGATGCTATAACTAAAAGACTGACCTTGCCTGAGATATCAAGCAGAAGATGGAAAGTTACTTGTTTTCAAACTTAAAAGCTGTTTAACAGTTTTTGTACAATTTTAAACTTCAGTCTTTTCTTGCTGCCCTCATATATTGCAGGCTATGGAGGGCTCAGCCTTTCCATTGAGGGTCCCAGTAAAGTTGATATCAACACAGAAGACTTAGAAGATGGAACGTGCAAAGTGACCTACTGTCCGACAGAGCCTGGAAACTATATCATCAACATAAAGTTTGCTGACCAGCATGTGCCAGGTATCTAATGCCATATAGAAGTACAAAAGGAAGTTAAACCTTTTAGGTTTACTAAAAATGACCAGTGTTTTTTTGTTTTTTTTGCTTCTCACAACTGGTTTGTATTGTGGAATATCATTTAATGATATAATATACCTTTCTCAGCTGCAGAATAATCCCATGGGAGGTTCAGCAAAACAAAAAAATGTTAATCTCCATTGATGGATCAAGCAAATAAGAATGCATTATTGACAGCAGGAATTGACAGGCTTAGTGTAATGCATTGTCATTACTTTCTATAGGCAGTCCATTCTGCGTCAAAGTGACAGGTGAAGGAAGGTTGAAGGAGAGTATCACACGAAGGAGGACTGCGCCATCTGTGGCAAATATTGGAAGTCAGTGTGATCTTAGCCTTAAAATACCTGGTAAGTAGAGTATGGCATTTATATAAGCAATGTTTATGTATTGTGTTTTTAAGCTTTTTGATAGTCACTCCCCAACATTGAAATTGCAACACCAAGAAAAACGTTTTGGAATTGTGGAAATCATAGGATTGCTTGGACGGGTTAATTACATGCAAATGATGAAGGAAAAAAAAAATTGAAACAATTTATTACAAACTCCTTTATTCAGTGTCTAGTCTGAGTGCCTCGTGCAGAAATACACGCCTTGGCATGAGGTTATTAATGGTTGTCTGAGGAATGTTCTGCTGCGCTCAATGCACTTGGGTACGCAAATCATCTCAATTGATTGCTTCTGGGACGCTTGGGAAAAATGGCCATACCACTGGTTCCATGATCAAATCAATGTAAACCTGAGATGTTGGTGTACCTGAAATAAAGACTAGTGGGGTTAGACTACCGTACATTATGCTACCCCACACCATAATCCTGGGAGTAGAACCAGTGTGACGTTCCCTTGTAAAGGCCTTTTTATGGCGTTGCCCACATGGTCTCCAGACCAATCTCCAGCCTTCATTGTGTCCGAGACAAAAGTAGGACCCGTTTCCGTCTTGCTGTGCTCCATGATAGCCTGGTGGCGTGTGGTCAATGGAACACCTGTATCTGCATGTCTGGCTCGTAGCCCAATGTCATGCAAATGCTTTCTGATGGTTTGTCGACACTGGTTGCAGCCTTAGGCTTTTGTTGTGACGTCCAATTTCACTTGCAGTATAAAATGGATCACTACGTGCCATTCTTTCAATCCGACAATCTGCCCGTACAGAGGTTCACCTCCACACCTCTTTTCATTCCCATTCTTCTAACCTCCGGGACACAACATTGAACAGTGCTGGCATCTTGGCCTAGGTGTGTAGCGATCTGCCGGAGTGATAAACAAAGGTCCCTCCGTTCAAGGATTCTGTCCCTCTGTTTGCAACAAGTGGTGATAAATGGCACGTCAACTAACAGGAGGCATCGCACAATCATCCCACACCAAATTATCCGGTGTTTGAGGTTTCGTGTGGCAAAAACTTTGCTTTCAATCCGGCTTTTATACCTCCCACATGCTGGAATGGAGCTAGGTGCTTAGCCTTCATCTTTTGCAGATCTTGGCAACACCTGCTACTTTCTCTATTTGCATAACCTTATGGGCTTGTCCTTCTTTGAAATTTCAATCTTGATTGTAGATTTTGACTGAATCTTGTACTCCAGATACACTTTAGACATGCTGTCCATTTCCTAAATCTGTTCACCCCTGCTATGACTGTTTAGTAAAGCTACATTAAGCTGCTCTTTTTTGTTTTATAGAAATCAGCATTCATGACATGACTGCGCAGGTCACAAATCCATCTGGCAAGATTCATGATGCAGAAATAATGGAGGGTGAAAACAACACTTACTGCATTAGATTTGTCCCTACGGAGATGGGTGTTCACACAGTCAGTGTCAAGTACAAGGGTCAACATGTTCCAGGAAGTCCATTCCAGTTCACAGTAGGGCCCTTGGGTGAAGGTGGTGCACATAAAGTTCGAGCTGGTGGACCAGGCTTGGAGAGAGCAGAGGTTGGAACTCCAGGTACAGTGGGTTGAAAGCTTCAGGGGGATGAAGTGCGTATAATGCAGACCCGCAGCCTGTAATTGTTACTACTTCTATTCAGTTTCTCCTTAGCAACAGATTACAGGTTGCGGCTGTGTTGCCGGTGTTTATGAACAATAGCCGTTTTGTGGTCTTGTTCATAATCTCTTACAAAGGACCACTGCTATCTTTTTCCGCCTTTCTTTTGTTTGGCCTACTCTATATATGTTTGTCTTTTTAGCCGAGTTCAGTATTTGGACAAGAGAGGCCGGTGCCGGAGGTCTGTCCATTGCAGTGGAGGGACCAAGCAAAGCAGAAATCGCTTTTGAGGATCGGAAAGATGGATCATGTGGCGTGTCCTACATTGTTCAGGAGTCCGGTAGGTTTAAGTGTCTAGAAAAGTATAGAAAGTGTTATAATAGTCTTAAAAGTTCATATTATTATTTATTATTTATCTTTTTCTTCCCAAACCAGTCAATGTCCATTACAAACTTGTTATCTCATTAGGATGCATTCTTAGTGTCTCAGCCTTTTTACTTGTCTTACAAGCCTCTGTACTCAGTTCACTGGCCTCTTCCTTATATGTTCCAGTCATTGTGCGTGTCCAATTGTCACTACCCTTCTGGTTCCTATTGATTGGATGTAGCGAGACATGTACAGAGACAAGGAGAGTGCAAACTGATGCAGTGCTTGGAGCTGTAGTTCTAGTGTGATGAAGTAGAACGGTCCTAGGAGGGATGTATGTAGATGGCATTCTAACAAATATAATAAAATATCTGTAGTGTCACAATGTTCTCTAAAATGTAGCACGATTTGTTCTCATTACCGGAAGTGCACTTTTTAGTGTTCAGTTCTATACGTAATGCTGTTAAGTGCAAAGTAGTTCTTAGGCTGTCGTGATTTGCGTTATAAAAGGAAACCATGACAAATGTCAACAGATCCTAATATTGAAGCACAAAGTTGGAGGAATTTCTTACTAAATGCAGTTTGTTTGGCTCTATTGCAGGGGATTATGAAGTCTCTGTCAAGTTCAACGATGAGCACATCCCAGACAGTCCATTTATCGTTCCAGTGGGTTCTCAATCAGACGACGCTCGCAGACTCACTGTTTCTAGTCTTCAGGTGAGGCACTGGGAAAAACCTTAGCCCTTACTGGTTGGGCAGTGAATCGGTCTCCTG
The DNA here is from genome assembly GCF_050947455.1 of Rhinoderma darwinii. Classification (NCBI taxonomy): domain Eukaryota; kingdom Metazoa; phylum Chordata; class Amphibia; order Anura; family Rhinodermatidae; genus Rhinoderma; species Rhinoderma darwinii. The sequence goes on along the minus strand of NC_134694.1, from coordinate 18,575,022 downwards.
AGCAGCTGTCAAGACTCCCACCCCTAGTCACCTTGGCCCAGCTCATTGCTGTGGTGAACTCCATGGTTTGCTTTGGTATTGACTTGGTTACATGTAGTATGAATACTCCAGTAGAGGAAGATCGTGCTCTATTACGGCCACGAACAGACCCTTTAATGACTTTATACAGTGTCTAAAACTTAAAACTGCATCAAGTAGGCTTGTCACTAGTTATTCACTCCGTTAGTAATTGCCATAAAGGTGCTGCCATCTACAGGACATGAGATTATGGGGGAAGCAAAAACCTTTCCAGGTCCGTCTAATCCTTAAGTACGTAGCTGCCCAGTACTCTCCTTCCCACAGCAGGTTCCCAGCTGACTCAGGAGACTCTCCATGTGTTTTTCTCGTGTCTTTTCTAAAGGCTTTTAACAGGACGTGAATCTTGACCTAAACCTGCCTGTGTTTAAGGAGGGAGTGAAAAATGGATCTGAACCATGGCTTTGGCTTACTGTGGCATGACTTGAAGTCTCCAAACTGGGCATTCAGGGTCCTGCTTCTCTTCAGGCTGCTTTTCCCATTTCTTTGCATCCTATTTCTGCAAACCATTTCATCCGCTACCTGGAGTTTATCATCATGGTTGACTGCGCCACCCTCATTCTGGAAAGAAATTTGTCACTCTGAAATACCTGCATTTGACAGCTGTCAGAAGCCTCTTTTATTGCTGCTTTCCAACAGTGGTAAATAAGGAACTCGTGCAGTAGAGACCTGATTCAGTCAATCATCTTTTTACTAAAAACTTGGACTGTAGATCATGTGTCTACTGCTATCTTCCTTTACACTAAACAGTATGCCACTGCCAGGCTCTCCTTCACGAGCATTCTCTCCCTCATTAAACTGGTGTGGGACAGGTAGGTAATAAAAGCCTGTGAAGGTGATGGATGTTGAACACAAAAATATCTCTCCAATGTTTCTAAACCATTTGATGTGCTTTTAGGAGTCAGGGCTAAAGGTCAACCAACCAGCATCTTTTGCAGTAAGTCTTAATGGTGCCAAAGGAGTTCTAGATGCCAAAGTGCACAGCCCTTCAGGGGCATTGGAGGAGTGCTATGTTACAGAGATTGATGAAGGTGAGCATGCTGAAATATGGGTGGTCACTTGAGTGCAGAATTTTTGGCAGTGTTGGGAAAAACCTTAACACTTAGAAGTTAAACTTTGTTTGGGGGGGTGTAACATTTTAAAGCACTTCTCACTCGCTACAAAATGTGTTGAGTGAAGTGTTCATGTAGAAGACTAAAATTATTCTTACAGATAAATATGCTGTGCGTTTCATTCCTCGTGAGAACGGCTTGTATCTTGTTGATGTTAAATTCAATGGTTCCCACATCCCTGGCAGTCCATTTAAAATTCGTGTGGGAGAGCCAGGGCAAGCTGGAGACCCAGGAATGGTGTCCGCATATGGCGCTGGATTAGAGGGTGGCACCACTGGTAAGTCCTAGGCCTAATGTTTGCAATCTCAAATTGTATGTATTGGAGAAGATCTTCCATTTAAGCTATACTCAAGCAATGCACCTTAAGATTTATTTTTCTTCCCACCCAAGGAAATGCTGCAGAATTTATTGTGAACACCACAAATGCAGGTGCGGGAGCACTGACCGTGACAATCGATGGACCATCCAAGGTCAAAATGGATTGTCAAGAGTGTGCAGAGGGTTACAAAGTCACTTATACGCCAATGGCTCCTGGAAGCTACCTGATCTCCATAAAATATGGTGGTCCTTATCATATTGTTGGTAGCCCGTTCAAAGCAAAAGTTACTGGTACGTCCTTATGTGGTTTGTCTATCATAATAAAGCTGTATTTGGAGAACTAGATAATCTGGTGTGCATAATGATTACTTGTTAATGTTGCTTACATACTTAATCCATATCTTAAGACTCTTGGCTCCAAGCCTATAAACATTGTTTTGTTCTTCTAGGGCCTCGTCTGGTCACAAGCCACAGTCTCCATGAGTCCTCTTCAGTTTTTGTAGATTCTGTAACAAAAAGTGAGGCCTTCACACAACAAGGAGCCCTTCCAAGGGTGTCGTCAGATGCAAGCAAAGTAGTCGCCAAAGGTCTTGGGTTGAACAAAGCTTTTGTCGGCCAGAAGAACTCATTCACGGTTGACTGCAGCAAAGCTGGTGAGTTCCCGACAGTCCAGTATATATAATGCACCTCAGTATTCATTCAATGTTCTATTATCAGAGAAGTGCCATATGTGCAGAAATAATACACGGGCATATTTGGATTGCACTATATACTGATAAGCGCTAAATAAGTACTTGGTGTATAACTGATAGGACAAGATGCAACATTTAGTATATTGTGACCGGTTTGGGAAAAAAAACATTTGACCACTTAGTACACTTCAGCTGAAAAACATTAGTTCTAGAATATGATGGATGAGCTTCATGCATTGTAGGGAAAATGACATCCATGTTTCTGCACCAAAATCTTAGAGGTGGGTTTTTTTTTCCAAGTTTAAATAAAGCTATGCAAATTTCTAAAATACTTTCAATTTCATCACCACAAGGGCTGAAAACCCACACAGACCTAATACTCACAGCTGAGGATTTGCTACAGTAGAATACTCATTTTACTTATGACTAATTTAAAATGAGTCAGTCTGGAGTCCATGCTGTTTTGTATTCAGTTCATGCAATCTTCTGCGGTATTGTAGCAATCACTATGAAATGGCCTCTGCTGTGATAAGAATATCTTTTCACTTTCAATGTACTGTACAAACCGTGTACAAGATTTCGGATATTCAGGATGGTGAGGAATTGAAACAACTGCAGATCTGTTCACTGACCAATTTATTTATATTTTTGGGGCATAATCTTTGTACAGACTTCTACTTAAATAGATACGTGTTCAAAGTGGGAAAATGAACATCAATGTGACCGTTTTTTGTTTCACTAGGTAACAATATGCTGCTTGTTGGGGTTCACGGACCAAAAACCCCATGTGAAGAAATTGTAGTGAAACATCTTGGGAGTCGGTTGTACAACGTTACGTACCTCCTGAAGGACAAGGGAGATTATATCCTGGTCGTTAAGTGGGGTGATGAGCACATTCCCGGCAGCCCTTACCATGTGTCTGTCCCTTAAACTGCCACACAATTTCCCCTTGTCCTGATTCCAAACCTCCCTACCCTCTGTGTGCGTGTCTAATGTACAGTTGCCTTACTCCCAATGACCCCCCATGTGACTGAGGGGTGAGAGGTTGGCTTGGGTTTTGGGGTTTTTTGCTTAGCTGGTTCCACGTTTATGCAGTGGCCATATTTACCCCTGTGACACTGAAGGGGCAAAGTGTCATTGGGTGCATTTGGTCATATTCTAGGGCTGGTCAGCCATGTTGGCACGCAGCCCTTTGGACTTGACACTTTTATCCTATAATTGAGACGGCTGCTAAAAACAAGTTGGTCTAAGTCCATCCCTTGCTCGCAAAGGGCTGCTGTTATATGCCACATGCTCCCAAGTGCGATCTTGCGCCCCCCCCCCCTGTATTTGTTTACATTTGTTTTGTTATTCCTGAAACTGTTGTAAGGTGTAGGATCTGAGATGGCAATAGGGAGGGGAGGGCAGGAGACCTAATGGAGCATCCAGATAGTCATTAACCTGTTTAGCCACTTATTTTATCATGGAAATACTCCACAGGTTGTAGAAAATATAGAAGATCTGAGGGTTAAACAGTTAATACAATTGACACAAAAACCTATAAAACTTTTGAAGCAACCACTACCTGTAAGAATCAAGAAACTGTGCTGGTCCTATTTATCCACCTTATTTGTACTTTAGAATATTTAGGTCCCTTCAGGTGGAGTCTCTACTACCATTGTCCCCCCTATTTAGTGTTATACGGTTTGTATGTTAATGTCGTCCTGAGATTGGGTTAATTCTGAGATACTCCATTGGGTTGCTAAACTGGTTCACCTTACAAAGGCCATTCCAATTGGACCGATTACAGTTAACCAAATCTTGTCTTTTTTGTTTTTTTTGTGCACGACTACAGTACTTTGCTCATAATGATAACAATAAAATTCTGCTTTTAATCCTCTTTTGGACTTTTTTTTTTTTTTTTCGCAGTTTATTAGAATTAGATTTAAGCTTTCTGTTGTGCATGAAAAGTTAATGAGGTTTCCGTAATTAATATATTCATCATGGTGCATCTGAAGATCTGTTTACCCTCTCCTTTGTGTCGGTCTGATCCACTTTTGGATTGTACAGAAGGGCAGATCTCCCAAATGTGATGTAAAAGTGACCTAAGAATCGGCACCCCACACTGCCATGGGCAGTATCTCTGGTATTGCAGATCAGCCCCATTCAAGTAAATAGGACTGCGCTGTAAATGCCAACAGACAAACCAGCCCATAACTGTGGATATGTTTTATGTTTCTTCCCCCTAGTCTTAAAGGTGGCTTTTCACATGAGGGACCTTCACCTATCTCTAGAATGGGGCTCCCAGCCACTTACATGTTTGGGAGTTAAGAAAACCATGAAACTTGCTGAGCTACGTGGTTTGTGTAACTCCCACAGTAGTGACTGTGAGTTACAGAAGCAGCATAGCACGTGAGCTACATGGGACCTACAGAAACCACAAACTGCTTTTTCCTGAGCTATGCGAATTCATGGTTGAAATTCACCTGCTTGTGCTGGGGTAGAGTGGGTAGAGTAATTTTGGCCAAGCTTTTATCTACATTGCACGGCTGCTTCTGATTTGAGAGTCCTCATGATGGTAATGAGCTCAGGGTTAATAAATGCAGAGGATTTCTCCTGCCAGCAACAGCTTTGTAGTTCTTCAGTTGCAGCCTTAGCCTGTATCTTCTGTACTGTTCAGAAATGGCTGCATACAGAGAACCATTAAATTGTTCTATAGCAAGCAACTTCTTGTAACCTGCCTACTTTTTGTGGGAGAAGTCAGACTAACATTTTCTGTATAAAATGACTGCTATAGTAGGGCTGGGTGACTTTTGGTGTGAAGCGCATCTGGTTTTTGTTTTCCCTGCTAATGCTGAGTGGACACTCCAGGGGTGAGATTATTATATAGTGTCTGAAGTGTGAGCAGGACCCAGTAGGAGTAAGACTAATGGCCCCAGAAACCAATTCAGCAAAATCCAAATGTCACTGCTTCCCTTCCGAGGCCGGTGCTTCAGTCCATTATCGCACTAGGGCCACATGTGGGATATTTCTAAACCGCAGAATATGGACAATAAATATTGAGTTGTTTGTCATTTAAAACCTGTTACAGAAAGATGTTACAAATTAATTTTGATTTAAAAAAAAAAAGGATTTGTACATTTCACCTCTACTTTGCTTCAATTCCTGTAAAATGCCTAAAGGGTTAACACTTTCTGAATGTGGTTTTCAAAATGGGGGGTTTCAAAAATATAGGGTACTCAGGACCACTTCAGAACTGAACTCATCCTTTTGAAATTTTCTTAAAGAGGCTCTGTCACCAGATTTTGCAACCCCTATCTGCTATTGCAGCAGATCGGCGCTGCAATGTAGATTACAGTAACGTTTTTATTTTTAAAAAAACGAGCATTTTTGGCCAAGTTATGACAATTTTTGTATTTATGCAAATGAGGCTTGCAAAAGTCCAAGTGGGCGTGTATTATGTGCGTACATCGGGGCGTTTTTACTACTTTTACTAGCTGGGCGTTCTGAAGAGAAGTATCATCCACTTCTCTTTAGAACGCCCAGCTTCTGGCAGTGCAGACACACAGCGTGTTCTCGAGATCACACTGTGTCGTCACTCACAGGTCCTGCATCTTGACGGACGAGCGAGGACACATCGGCACCAGAGGCTACAGTTGATTCTGCAGCAGCATCGGCGTTTGCAGGTAAGTCGATGTAGCTACTTACCTGCAAACGCTGATGCTGCTGCAGAATCAACTGTAGCCTCTGGTGCCGATGTGGCCGACACGATGCAGGACCTGTGAGTGACGACACAGCGTGATCTCTCGAGAACAAGGCTGTGTCTGCACTGCCAGAAGCTGGGCGTTGTGAAGAGAAGTGGATGATACTTCTCGTCAGAACGCCCAGCTAGTAAAAGTAGTAAAAACGCCCCGATGTACGCACATAATACACGCCCACTTGGACTTTTGCAAGCCTCATTTGCATAAATACAAAAATGCTCTTTTTTAAAAAAACGTTACTGTAATCTACATTGCAGCGCCGATCTGCTGCAATAGCAGATAGGGGTTGCAAAATCTGGTGACAGAGCCTCTTTAATGTGAAATTGCTGCTAAAGTTCTAAGCCTTGTAACATCCTAGAAAAAAAAAAAATCAAAGGATGTTCAAAAAATGCCAACATGAAGTAGGAATATGGGAAATGGTAATACCACACAGGAGTTAGTTTTACATGCAGATACAATTTAAAATTAAAAAAATAATTTTCTAACTTTTTTTTTTTTTTTATTTCACAAATAAGCAAAGGATTTATCTCCCAAATATTTTCACTAACAAAGCCCAATATGTCACGAATCTTATCGCTTCAATAGGTAAAAGCATGCCAAAGTTATTACCATATACAGTGACCTGTCAGATTTGAAAAATGGGGCTGGTCTTGTATTGCAACAGTGACTATTACTGCTGGAGTATGATCTGTGCTCTCTGGGAGATGGCATTGTGGGTGTCTTTAGGTGCTTGTCATGTTCTCCTCTTGCATACATGTGAAGCAATTGCCAGATGGAAGTATGCTGCTCTCAATGAACTGACAAGGACATGGTACATCAAGGACCCCTGTATGACCGGCATCATTGGCCTGTGGCAGCTGCCCAGAGGTGAGGAGACGCACATAACATGCACTTGCTATAATAAGTAGCTGTCGAGCCATCACCTGAGAGAGACAGAAAAAATAAAAATAAAGAAATCGCTTACTGTGGCCTGGCTTAAACTTGTCCCAGAAAAAGCACTGCATGTGTTCACATTGTAACAAGTTCAGCCCAGCAATGACTCTGGCTATGCTTGCCCTACAACTCATTTTGAGCTTTAATTCTCATTGTATTGTAACTGTTAGTAGAAGTAATATTATACTACATTGAATTCTATCAAATTAGCCCTGTATTACATTGGATAGGCTTTTAGCAAGTTTAACCATTAAGTCATTTAGAACTGAACACAAGCAACTACATTGCCACTTGCTGGAAAGAGCCTCATTACGTCTAGCCCCAGGTTAATGTCACAGACCTGCACTACTACAGATAATGGCATGCTATCAAACAAAGGGAGTGTTTCATTAAAAGGGGCTCAATACTTGTAAATGGTGCAAACAGTATAATTGGTGATACGATGGACAAAGTTTGTGGTTTGGTGCAAAAAAGTGATTCTGGTCTTCATTTACCTTTGGGCACTGACGTGCTAGAGCAAGTTTAGCTTTTTCTTTTCAGTGCTGCAATGTGAAATGCCTTATTTATCAAGTCTTAAACTCCACTCTGCTACAGATTTCATCCGTTGGCACGATTAGTAAGGGTAAATTCACCTGTTGTCGTGGCACTTTTTTTGCAGGTTAACTAGCATTTTCCCCACAATTCCAGCAGCAGGTCTTGAATACACCCTAATTATGACTTATGGCTGGTTTTACACAGGACTGCAGGTAACATCTAGTGTGTGCTTTGTGAATTTACACACTACGCACTAAATGTGTCCATAGGGCTCTTGTTTTGGCCTCTACAGTATAGAATAGCATAATCTGCTACTCAATTGTTGCACAAAGTCCAGTGATCGTTCATGATGAGTCTGTAAAATGGATATTGCTAGCATATATGTAGGTCCAAAAGCATGATGTGAACAACCCCCAAGATGATAAACGTATTATCTATGCTAAAACGAGGGGCAGATATATTGAAGACTGGCACTTCGAGTAGCAGTTTTAATATAAAGATGGCCTCTTTAAGTTAGCCGCATCTTTCCGTACATGTGGCAACATTTTATGGCAGCTACGAGCTGCCGTAGATTTCTACTAATAGTTTACACCAGAAAGTGGTGTAAATTAAAGACATTTGACCGGCCTCGTTCACGGGTTTGTTTTAATTCCGTGTAGTGGTGTAAATACAGCAAGTTGTAAATTGTGACTTTTTGGGCATTTGATTTTTCTGTGCCAAATTATGAATATCTTCAGCATTTATAGCATTTTGAATATAGCATATGCAACTAAACCATTTAGTGACTAGACTATTTTGGGCCTTAATGACCAAGTGATATTTTTTTTCCCATTACACTTCGAGCCATAATGTTTTCCGTAGACCTCGCGGACTTGTTCCCTAAAATACTCTTTGTACTGCAAAAAAACATTAAACAAATTTGGGGGTGATAAACCAAATTCACCTATCCTGAGAATAGCCCATCAATTTTAGGGACTGGGCAAGCCCTTTAACTATAAACCCCTTACTTTATTTAGTGTCATTACGGACACAACAATACGAATTTCTTTTGTTTGCTTTTTACGCATTTTGTAAGTGAAAAGTTGTTTTTTTTTACTGGGGATTTTTCACTTTCAAACTTTAACACACACACACAATAATGAGACATAAGGAGATAAGGATATATATCTCCTTATGTCTCATTATTGTGTGTGTGTGTGTGTGTGTGTGTGTGTGTTAAAGTTTGAAAGTGAAAAATCCCCAGTAAAAAAAACAACTTTTCACTTACAAAATGCGTAAAAAGCAAACAAAAGAAATTCGTATTGTTGCCGTAATGACACTAATACAATACTTTTGGCCATGAAAACCATTGGCTTTATTTAGAGTAGTGGTCAAACAATCGCATAGTGAAATCCGATAATGGAGACTAAAGAATATATATATAAATAAAAATATATATATATATATATATATATATATACTTTAGTCTCCATTATCGGATTTCACTATGCGATTGTTTGACCACTACTCTAATACAATACTTTTGGCCATGAAAACCATTGGCACCCTGCGATTGCATCACGGGTGTGCAGATGGGGTAACAGGATACTCCCTCTGAACACACAAATACAGAGATGGCTATTGACCACAGTATCTAAAAGGGCAAATGACTGGGATTGCAGTTAACTGGTTAATGCCTGGAGCAGTTAGAGCGGAAGCACGGCTGTGTTTAGACCACCTGACACCCACTCTAGCCAGCATGGGACAGCTGTGCTGGGCCTATGAAACAGTGCCATGAAAGGCAGTGCTGTGGAATAAGTACCCTTACCCCCTTGCTGCTACAGCCATTTTTTGGATTTTCACTTTAGGTTTTCTTACTTCTACAGACGTGGCGATAATAGCGATGTTTATTTATTTTGTGCTCAGGGCAAAATGGTTTTTATTTATAGGAGTACAAAGACGGCAGATCTAGGAGTCTTCATTAGGCCCTCATGATACCATGCCAACAAGCCGCACCCTGTCAGTGTCCCAAGGGAGGGGGTGCGATAGAAACACGGGGCGCTCTTCTCTGATGTTTCAACGGCTTAGATGCTACGTCTGCTTTTGAATGTGGCAACTAAAGGGTTAAATTAGCAGGATCCTGATAGTTAAACTCCAGGCAAATTTTATATATATATATACACACACACACACACACACACACACACACACACACACCCCAAGATTAAAGGAGCGTTGCACTTATTTTTTTTTTATTGCACCCTCATTTTATACATTGGTCTTTCAGTGGGGTGCTTTGTGCAAAAATACTTTACCGATCCCCCCCCCCCCCCCGCATCTTGTATTTTTCAGGTCCAGCTCCAATCACGTGAGTTTTGTTTTTTTCCCTCCCTCTGACTTGTCTGGAGTCACTGTGCTTTTGAATAAACCGGAACTCAGGCTCTCAATGCATTCCTATGGGAGCCAGAACGAGGCTTCATGCATTGCATTCATCTTTTATGCATTCTTCAATGCATTGAGAGCCTGACTTCTGGTTCTCTGCACAGCAGCAATTCAAGACCAGGTCAGAATGAAGATCACATGAGTGGCACAGGACCCAAAAAACTGACACGATGCGGGGATCGGTAAGTATTTTTGCACACAGCACCCCACTGAAACACCAATGTACAAATGGAGGGTGCAATAAAAAAAAAAAAAATTAAGTTGAGTGCTACTTTAACTACAGTGTCAAGATCTAGAAAGTGTCAAAATGCACCAAATTTTGATATTTGAATAGGGTGTGGCTAAAATGCATTAAAAAAAAAAAACCATCCAAAGTGGTATAAGGAATAGAAAGGTCTAACAGGTCATGCACGATGTGCCACTATGATGCAGCATGCACCACTGTGATAAATTTGGCGCATTTCATACCTTCCTGTTAAGTTTGCGCTCTCTGACTATTACACTGCATTAGTAAATGTGGCTGGCCCATTGTATTATGCACCACTCACTGAAGCCGTGCACTAGGCATAACACAGGGCTATGCTACCGCTTTGTGTTACATCTAGTGCATGACACAGCCATTAAAAAAAAAATCACTAAAGGAGCGTGTATTGTCCTGTCATGTGTCTCGCTCAGGCCCTGTACTAGGCATAACACAACAATAACCCGGTGAATTGTTCCTGGAACTTTTATAATAGTGATGACGTGCTGACAGGGCCCCATGTGACGGAGCTCTTGCTTCCTGTGCTGTTTGTGAACATGACCTCAAGGGGCTGTCACATTGCCTATTGCTGGAGTTCCCGAGCAAAGCATCAGCTGATACTCTGCTCGGGAACTCCAGCAATAGGAAACCCCTGAAAGTCACTGATTAAGGCCCCATGCACACGACCGTGCCCGCAATCACGGCCCGCGTTTGCGGGCACGGCCGACCGCTGACTGACAGCCGCATTTTCGGGCCGTGCTCCCATACAAAAGTATGGGAGCACGGCCCGCAAAATGCGAAAGAACGGACATGTTCCATAATTCCCGGAACATTTCCACGGCACTGACACCCTTCCGTAGTGCTACGGAAAGGTGTCCGCGTTCAATGAAAGTGAATGGCTGCGTTTTTGCGGACCGCAATTACGGAGGTTTTTTTGCTGTCGTGTGCATGGGGCCTAAATGTCAGGAGCAGTGCTGGAGCTAGCTGATGCTCTGCTCGAGGACTCCAGCAATAGGCAATGTGACAGCCCCATGCGATTGAGAACACGCCGACACGAACAGCACAGGAAGCGTGCTCGGAGTCACGTGGGGCTGTGTCGGCGCGACAATATTAGAAAAGCTAGAGGACTTCTGGAACAATTCCCCGGGTTTGAACGGCACCGTTTAGTACCGAATTTTAACTTAAAAGTACATTAGTGACGGCATTAATATTTTTATGTAAATAAATTACATTTTTGGTCTCTGGATAACAGCTTTAAAAGGGGTTGTTTCAGAATCTGCAATATCCCCAACCAGCCCCTCTTCCAGACTCTACTCCCTTTCTACCTCCATTCAATGTTTATGGAACTGACAAACAGCCATACGCTGTACTCCTGTGAAGAGGTGATCGTTGTGGATTGTACTCACTTCTGGGTGATCCCGTAGAATAAGTGGAATCTTCTTGTTACACAGAACAGGTTTGTGCCTGGAACCACTTGCCAACAGGGGGCTCTCCTCTGTTGTGTTGTCTTCATGACTCGTTTGTGCCCATGTAGGGTCTGCAGGAGTTTCTATGAAGATGAATAGCTGGTCCAAGAACTTTCTGAGGATATCCTGCTTATGACAAAGACATACTACTTATGTATGCATTATATTACATGTATGGAATTCTACAGTATAACCATCCATTGCTGGGAACTCTGGTATGCTGCAGACTATTTTTGGATGTGCCAGTTACCCTGCCAGCTTTGTTTTTGTAATGTGCTTTTAATCAAAAACCATTTCTCGTAACCCTGCCATTTTACATTAGCTTGGACAGATGTTTCCTCCTTACCTCACTCATGTTAGCCAAGTGCTGGGATAGTTTCTGGTGGCAGCCCCACAAATGGAAATATATGAAGCAAAGCTGGACAGCGATTTAAAGGAAATATTTGTTTTCATGTCAGTTTGTGATTAAACAGGATAATTCATGCTGGAATTAAAAAGCAGATGCTGGGCTCGCGCGG